>NC_061117.1:198429250-198714825 GCF_002878395.1 Capsicum annuum | reverse complement strand
CCTAAATGTAGCTTATAAAACCTTAAAGGTAAAGCTCGTAATGCTCATAAGTTGCACGAACTATTTGCCGTATGAATTGGTGATTTGTTGATATCATACTGGTGCGGGTCTAGTCCAACATGTGCGAAGTGGGAGATGTTGAATTACGGGTCATAGGTCGCCTATGTGGACCGACCCGACCCGACCTGATTTTAATTGTTTTTGGGTTATCTGACATATTAAGAGGGAAAAGAGTAGATAAGATTTAATTTTGAATCTTGGGGGAACGGTTTCTTCCACTTCCCATATATGTTACAACTCTTCTCCCTCCGTCAAAAAACAAGCGAGCAAAAGACAGTAACAAAAACATCAACAAAATCCAAATAAGAAGCTTTTAGTTTGTGAATCTACTCTCCATTTTCTTGAAAGACGAAGATTGACTTGGGGCAATTGTATCAATAGCAAATTCAACACATCCGCTGCAACAGATTAAGGTACATACACTCTGTTTTTGTTTCCAATTTGCTTTCACATCTGATGGACCTAGATCTCTTTCAGTGAAAATTTAGTTGGTAGGAAAGGAGAATTATACATTATAGAGTCATGCTATGAAAGTGGTTGTTCTACGTCACAACTAATTGGGGTTCATCGATGGATCGATTACTAAAGAAATGTATGAACCTGAATTTTCACACTACTGAAATCGTTGTAATGCAATCGTAGTGCCACGGTTAACAAGAATGTTTGCAAGGAATTGCTGAGTCGAATTCTGTTTTGCTCAACTACTCTTATAGTGTGGATAGAGCTAGAAGAAAGGTTCAACATAATCAGTGCATCTCGTATGTACGCTTTGCATAAGGAAATATTTACTCTATCACAAGGTACTGGATCAGTTTCTCTATTATTCTAGGCTTAAAGATCTATGAAAGGAGTATGACTCTATGATGCCTCCTCCTACATATGAAAACCCAAAGCCAAAGAGTTCCTAGATCACCTTCAATATCAACGACTTTTGCAGTTTTTGATGGGACTCAATGAAGGCTACAACCAGGGTAGAAGTCAAATTCTCATTAAGACTAAGCTATTGAATGAGAACCAAGTATATGAATTAATAATACAAGATGAGGTCAGAAGATGGTAGCAGGAAGTAACTATGTTTAGGAAAAAGGAGTTATGGATCGCATGAGCTTTCACACTGCAAGGAATAAGTCATAGGTAAAAAAGGCAATGGTAGCTCAGATGCAGATATAATGGCTTTCTACACTGCAAGAGAATTAGTACAGAGATCAAGGAGGCCTTGGGATGAATGGAACTTTTGTCATGAAAAGGGGCACACTAAGAAAGAATGTATTAAACTAATGAAATATTATTTTTGTGGTAAAATATGACAACTGAGGGAGAAGTGGTATAAACTAATTAGATACCCTGAAGATTTCAAGCTAAAAAAGAAAAGCTCATGCAGTTACAATTTTCGGTAGAGTATAAGGAGAGGCCTACACATCCTATGTTGGAATCACGTAGGTTCAGTTCTAACAACTGATGAATATATTGAGCAGAGGTAGTATTGCATCAGATTCAGGTGTAAGTGCAACTAGAAATATGGCAGGTAAATGTTTTCTCATTACAAATGGTCATGCTAACTGGATAGGCGATACTAGGGCCACTAATCATATGACTGGAAAAGAATCCTTATTGCTTGATAAATCTAAAGTAGGGAATGCAAGATTTAAGTTCAATCTTCTGTCTGTGTTTTAGATTACTAAGGATCTAAATTGTTGTACAAAGTTTAATCCTGAACATTGTGTATTTCAGAATCTCTGTACAAGAAAAGTCAAGGTGATTAGTGAAGTTTATGATGGACTATACATATTGAATACATATCTATTGAAAAAGTTAGTAGACGGAAGAAAGTCTATGACAGTTCAGGAAGAGCTGAATGTTGAAGTATGACATCAGAGATTAGGACATGTGCCCATGGCTACATTGAGAAGAATATCTATATTCAAAAATAAAATAGTCTTTCATTTGCAACATTGTGATATATGTTTCATGTCTAAACAAACTAGAATGTCTTTTCCTACTAGTGATACTGCATCTTTAGAAGCTTTTCAGTTGATACATATGGATGTACAGGGTCTCTACAAATTTGAGATTTATGATGGTCTGAAATCTTTCCTTACTTTGGTTGATGACTATTTTAGATGGACATGGGTATTTTCACTTAGAGCCAAGTCTGATGTGTTTGAAATTCTCAACCATTTTATCACCATGGTTCACGCATAATATGGCAAAAAAGTTACAATATTTATATCAAATAATGGATCTAAGTTCTTTAACAAAATCTGTAAGGAATTATTTGATGGCAATGGTATCATTTAACAAAGTTCATGTCCATATATATCCCAACAGAATAATACCATTGAAAGAAAGCATAGCCACATTTTTGAAACAACTAGAGTTATTAGGTTTTAGGGATATTTGCCTATTAAATTCTAGGGAGCTTGTGTGGAAGCTGTAGTAAATGTAATTAATGAAATGCATTCTTCATTATTGTTGCATAAATTTCCTTTGGAGATGTTATTTTCCAAATCACCTTCATTGGACCACATGAGAATGATAGGAGTCACTTTGTTTTGGTTCTACACTGTCCATGAAGGATGAGTTTTCCCCAAGAGCTACTAAAGTTGTTGTGCTAGAGTATGGTACTCATCCGAAGGTCTATAAGTTGCATAACCTTCAAACTGGTTCTTGTTTTATCAACAGAGATATTATGTTCTTTGGAGATAGATTTTTTTTATAAGAAAAGTCTACAACCTCTCAAGATGTATTATATCATGCATATATACAGAGGCGGAGCCAGACTTTAAAGTCTGGGGGTTCGGAACACTATTCACTATTTCACTTCACCCACTTCTTCAAACATCAACGATGAACACTATTGACTTTACCCACATGTTTTTTAAGCCTTTCTATGCCTTTGTTCCAACTTCGAAAACCTTCCGTTGTGAAGGATTTATTCACTTTTTTTTTCATATCCTCCGAGCTCATTTTTAAACAAGTAACAACGTAAGCAAAATGCTGCATCTTCTTTAATGCTAATATGCTATATTCTAACCATCGAGAATATGGAGGCTTAAACTATTCAGAATTAAAATGACAAAAACCAAAATGTTCTACAAAATTATTCTATTGTCTTGCAAATTGTAATCACAAAATACGAAAACTATATGTTGCAATAGAATTACAGATACAATTACTAAAGCACTTTAACCCAAAATCAAAATCAAAATTAAAAATTTAATCACAGTTTATCGATCGCGATTCATGAATGCCGATGCAAAACTATGAGACATTGAGACTAACAATTAGCATCTGCAAAAATTGAAAGTGAAATGGAATTATGGTCTATGAAAATCACTGCACAAGTGCACATTACATACCTTGACAGAGCAGCAGAAGTTCGATTATGATCATTGGAGACGAAAATCCAAAGCACTTTAAAAACCCCCAAAGATTTTTGTTGGTCTTGTTTGAAGACTGAAGTATGAAGAACTTGTTTGAAGTCAAGAAAGAGAAAACCAAAGTTTTCTGTCTGTTTGAAGTCAAGAAAGAACATTTTTTTCTTTCTTTAATTATTGGTTTAATGTTATAAATAATAAAGAACAAAAAGAAGAGTAGAGAGAATAAAGAGAGTGATTCTTATTTATTCTCTTGAGGGATGAGAGATCATAAGATTGTTAATACAGTGAACAAAATCCCTCTATTTATAGGAAAAATTTACTCCTAGTCTGAGTAAAAGACAGATGCTTCAAATCCTAATAGATATCAAAGTAGATCTTGATAGATCTTGATAGACATTCACTATAATGTAAATACATTTATAACACTCCCCCTTGAATGTCTAATTGGTAGATAATGTGACTCGTTAAAACCTTACTAGAAAAAACCCAGTAGGAAAAAAATCTAGTGAAGAAAAAAGAGTACACACCTCTAATAATACGCATTTCGGCTGCCTCATTAAAAACCTTACAAAGAAAACCCAGTGGGACAAAACCTTGTAAGGGAAAAAGAGTACAACACGTATTAACTTCCCCTAATGAGAACATCCTTGACCTTTGCATCTCGATCTTGTGCAACATCTTCTTGAAAGTTGTAATTGGAGAATATTTGGTGAATAAATCAGTCACATTGTCAGTTGAACGAATCTGTTGCACTTTAATATCATCATTTTTTTGTATCTCATGTATGTAGCAAAGCTTTGAAAAAATGTGCTTCATTCTATCTCCATTTATGAATCCTTCCTTAAGATGTGCTATGTATGCTGAATTATCTCTGTATAAAATTGTGGATAGATTGTCATATTTCACACCACATTTTTCTCACATGAGATGTATCATAGACCTCAACCATACACATTCTCGGCTTGGTTCATGAATAGCTATTATCTCAGCATGATTCGATGAAGTGGCTACGATAGATTGCTTTGTATATCTCCAAGATATGGCAGTACCACCATTTATGAACACATAGCCTATTTGAGACCGAGCTTTATGCGGGTTAGATAAGTACCCACCATCAGCATGAACAATAAGATCGAGACTGCAATCTATAGAATAAAACAAGCTCATGTGTTTTATCCCATTTTGATGTCTCATAGTAGGAGCAGAAATATACCTTGCTAACAAATTAACTGAAAAGGCTATAGGCCGTGTAGTATTTGCAAGGTACATGAGTGCATCAATTGCACTAAGATATGATACTTCATAACCAATCCAATTCGATATATTTCGAATTTCAGCAAATAATCTATTGCTTTGAAAACTCTCCAAGAGTTTTAATGATGTTCAAACAATAAGCTTATACAATATAAGGATTATAAATAAGTTTCCCAGAAACTTTTATATGCTTCAAGCATTTTGAATCCTTAAAAGTTTTTCACATAAATTTTGTCAAGTGACAATATTCAACATTTCATGAGTGACATCTTCAAATATCTGGACTGCAAATCAAATAAGTTTAATACTTACCAAGATGCATCCTTTCATGTCACTTGATAAATGTTTCTACGTTAGCATGCTTAAATTAACGTAGAATTAAGGTCCTCATAATATTTCACAATATTGCACTAATATTGTGTCAAAGATATTGATGATCTATCATTTAGTATCGGTTCACAATGCGACATAACATTTTGAGATCTCATCACTTCATTATTTTCAGGTACATGAACCTCTCATAAGGTTTCATGAAGTGTTATGTCGTAGGATCTTTAAGAGATCTTTGCCTTCTTATTATGATTATTTGCTCCTTATTTTTCAAAGACTATTTCATTTGGAACCGATTAGTCTACCACGCTTCACGTATGCATAGAATTTTTTCTTTAGGAACACAAAATAAGAGCACTTGCGCTTAATATGAGATGCTTTCAACATTTGACTTAAATTATCTTTTGGATGAGGATCTGGTCATAATTTCTAACATATTTCATAGCGCTTATAATCTCTCCCTTATGTTAGGAAAACTAACATACATCCTCTACTTCTTTGAGGAATCCATCTTTGTGCATTATGGTATATTCATTAATCGTATAACGCACATCAAAATTATTAGATGGAATAATTGGTTCCCGATCTTGAACCAATTGAGAGGAAAGAAATAATTATAATTTATTGGTCTAATGCATACAAGTGTTATTGTATTCAAAATATCATATTTCAGACCAACACACGAAGCTTTGTTCTCATTAGCGATGGTTTAGCTATTTATAGAAGGCATTCAATGCTAAACCATCATCATCAAGATAACTTTCTTGATTGCACAATTTGAAAATTATGTTCTTAACTCAATTTTATTGAGCAAGCAACTTTATGAATGTCAAACTTCAAGTTGACAATGAATGTACATGTGATCATCTTATTGATGTATCTTTTCAACATATCACATGATAGGTGAATGGGCCCTTATTTACCTTTTATAATTTTCAAATTTGAAGGGATCCAATCCCAATATTAGTTAGTCCAACCAACTTATCATGTGAACAAACGACATAAACAATTCTTGAAGAATCTTCTAGTTCTTCAATACATGCATATCTTTGATATGTCACAATCGTTCATATCAATTTATGAACTTTTATTCTAGTAAACTCCAAGTTTACCATGGCATGTATTTTTCACTTTAGTAAATTTTAGATTTACTATTGCATGAATAAATTTTAGATTTACTACTTAAAAAGTAGATTTCAAAATAACTCTTCTCAGTTATTCAGCCTCATTCGGAGGTGAGTTGTGATACCATCACAACAAGTGCACGTTTGCATTAATAAACTTCTCATTCCCCAGGAATGGAATATAATCATGCCTTAAGCGTATCAAATTATGATAGCTACTACAAAAGCAAATTGAGGCATACATATGATCTATTGCTACCACATTCAATTCAAAGAATGGAGCATATTTAATGGGATATGTTTCACCAAATACTCATTATTTTGCCTTAGTCATCATAATATCATCAGTATGGTGTATTGAGATTCAAACTCAACGTCTTACCCATATAAAGACGTCTTAGGCATAAATCAATGGGACTTGAATCCAACATATTATCATCCCCTTTGATAATATTGTTCTTGAGCAATAAATTTAAAACATAAATGGTTCCGAACTAATTATTTTTCCTCAAATCCAACAATAATTATATCATTAGTAGCAAAACAATCTTAATTATCTCAACATTACTTTAAAAGTAAACTTTATAATATCAATACAACGGCTGGGATCTTGAGGCACTATTGACATGATTATTTCATATGACTTTCCCTTTAATTTATAAAAAATAATAACCTTCGGCCATCATATTAATTTTTTTTTTATTCCATAAAAAAGTCATTTGGATTTTTCTTCAAACCCAACCAATTTAGAACGTGATTGCAAGCCATTCACTTTACCTTGTATAGCCACTGTACGTACAAAATAAAATAAAAAAACAAGTAAGTATCGACAAATAAGGAAAAAAAAAAATAGAACCTGTTTGTGCTGAAATACTTTCTTGAGATGATAAAGTCTCGTGCTGATACCGTGTTATAAACTAATAAAGAACAAAAAGAGAGTGATTCTTATTTTTTCTCTTGAGGGATGAGAGGTCATAAGATTGTAAATACAATGAACAAAATCCTTCTAGTCTGAGTAAAAGATGCTTCAAATCCTAATAGATATCAAAGTATATCTTAATAGACATTCACTATAATGTAAATACATTTATAACGTTTAAGTTTTTTTTAATTAGTTTAAGCTTTTTTTTTGGGGGTGGGGTTGTTGATAAACCTTTTGACTTTCTTTAATTATTATTAGTTTATATATATTTTATTTTTTTAAAATAGAAGTGTACCAATGAAAATGCAAATTAAAAAGCCTTCAATGGGGTTTGAACCCCCAACTCATGGGTGGAAGGCTCTCCGCCTACCACTAAACTCACAAGCTATGTTTGTTTATAGGTTCGGCCTTATGTAATTATATACGTTTTCCAATATATACATATATATATATAGGATCTATATATAAGCGAGGGGGTTCGGCCGAACACCCGTACAACACACTAACTCCCCCCCTGCATATATACATCTAAATCCTTGTTTGTTTGATAATGACTTTATATCTATGACAACTAGGACTGCACCTTGCAATGATAATTCTAATTCCATTCTTGATATTGTTCCAACAGATACTGTTCATGAGCACATGCCTGATCTTAATGAATTGTCTGCCGATGAAGTTCATGTAGAAACTCCAGGTCCACAGTAGATAAAAAAGACAAAGTGACATTACCAGAAGTGTAATATGACTCCAGGAGGCCTACAAGAGTTGTTGATCCACCACTATACATGCACAATTATGTTGGAACTGATAAGCAATTGGAGATAACATATTTTAATATCTAATCTTAGATATGTTTTGATATCAGTGTTTGTCTTTACAGTACAAATGTGTTGTGGCAAATCTAACTTGTGATTTTGAGCCTTAGAATTTTAAGGTGGTAACTCAAGACCACAAATGGGTTAAAGCAATGCAAACAGAAATAGAAGCCCTGATTAATAATAATATTTGGTCAGTAGGGCGTACATAGATCAGGTTGGTTCATTTTTTATTAAAAAAAAACCAAAACAATCATGTCGGTTTATTAAAACTATAAACAAATCAAACCAACATAAAATTGGTTTTTTCAGTTTAGATTTTAGTCGGTTTTTTTGGGTTTTTCATTTTTTTTCAGTTTTTTTTTATAATCTTTAGTTTTTACAATTATACTGTAATCGAAGACTAGATCAAATATGTTTTCACTCATGTGCTAATGAAAAATCATAATTATAAAAAAATGACGAGTAAAAAACTCTCTTGAAACTAAAAAGTGAGATGAAGAGTGAAAAGTTTAGGTTTTAAGTTTATATTGGGTTTTTGATCATTTAATTAATAATTAATGAACAAATATTACAACTTAAATGCCCAAATCTAAATACATATCTACATCTACTTTTAAATTATTGAAAATTACCAAAACTAGTTGACAAAGTATTTAAAAAGTAGATTATAAGTAATATTTTATATATAAAAAAGTTTGAATATTATATATATATATATATATATATATATATTATGTCGGTTTGATTCGAGTTCGGTTTGACTTTTTTTTGGTTAACACCAAACCAAATCAAGAGTGGTCGTTTTTTTTTTCTAACGCCAAACCAATCAAACCAAACCATAAGTCGTTTTATTTTCTCGATTTAATTTGGTTCGTCGGTTCAATTTGATTGGTTTGTACACCCCTAACCACCAGAAAAGAAGCCCATTGATTATAAATGGGTATACAAGATTAAGTATACAACCACATGCGAGGCTAAAAGATACAAAATAGGGTTAGTTGCCAAAGGTTATAATCAAAATGAAAGGTTAGAATATCAGGAAACCTTTTTTCCTGTTGTCAAGATGGTCACTGTTAGAGTAGCAATTTCCATAACTGTAATGAAGCATTGGGATATCCATCAAATAGATGTCTATAATCCCTTCTTGCAAGGAAATCTATAGGAAGAGGTGTACATGGATCTTCCTCACGTCTAGTGAGTACTGGTGATCAATATGTGCACCAACTCTCCAAATATCTTTATGATATTAAGAAGACTTTCAAGCAATGGAATATCAAGCTTAATACATCCGTGATAGCCTCAGGTTTTATCCAGAGTCTCCCAAATTATTCATTATTTATCGAAAAATTGAAAGACAAAATAGTAGTGGTACTAGCGTATGGGGATGATCTCTTGCTCACAGGTAGTGATGAAGCACTGATCCAGCATACTAAAGATCAGCTTCAACATGCCTTTAAGATCAAGGATCTTAGAAAATTAAGATACTTCTTGGGCATTGAGTTTGCCAAAAGTAAGGAGAGGGATATTAATGCATAAAAAAATATGCACTTGAATTGATCAGTAATGTGTGGATGGGAGGGGCCAATCCTTGTCCTGCACCATTGAAAGTAAACATAAATATCACTACAATAGAATTTGATAAACATGATTTGTTTTGATGATGATTTTCCCTTGTTTGGCCCATATGAATATCAAAGATTGGAGGGAAGGTTTTTACATCTTATTATTACTAGATCAGACATTGCTTTTGTTGTGCAAAATTTGAGTCAATTCATGCATTCACCAAAGGTATCTCATACCGAAGCTGTTATTAGAGTGATCAAATACGTAAAACAATGTCCTAGTCTTGGCATTTTGATGTCTTCTAATCCTTCCCTAGACTAACAGATTACTAAGATGTTGATAGGGCATCATGATGAAACGCAACGAAGTCCATTACAGGTAACATGATTAAATTTAGAGGATTATTGATTTCTTAAATGTCAAAAACAACCATATCCAAGAGTTTTGCAGAAGAAAAATATAGGAATTTGGCCTCTACTGTAGCTGAGATAGTATGGCTTATTGACTTGTTTGGTGATTTCGGGGTCAAGATTGAGAAATTTGTATCAATGTTTTGTGATAGTAAGTCTGCAATTCAAATTGTGGTTTTAGGGTTCAAGATTAAGAAACCTGTATCAATGCTTTGTAACAGTAAATCTGCAATTAAAATTGCACCATACTTCAATCTTTCATAAGAGAATAAAACACATTGATATTTATTGTCACTTTATTGGAGAAAAATTCAGCTTGGTCTAGTCCATATAAAATAGATCAATTCTTTAGAACAACAAGCTTGAAATTCAAGAGGGAGGGGTGAATTGAAATTTTTTTAAGTCGACTGATCAGCCTAGACAGTTAACTCACCTGCAATTTAACATACTTAATAAAACAAAAAAATTGGATGCGTAAATAAACAAATAAGTAAGAACTCAGAGATTTACCTGGTTTGGATCACCGGTGTGGTTCCTACTATAGCTTCCTTGGGTTTCAAGGATTTTCTTTACAGCTTTCAACGTGAAAATGTAGTTACAAAGTAGTTGAACAATTTTTGAATCTTATTTTGTTATTCAAATCTTGTGATACAACCTCGACTGGTATAACTAAACAGACTCTATCTTTTTTCTTTTCGTAACTAGTGTGAACTGAAAAATTACAAGATTTGTGAAGACTAAAAGATGAGACAAATGGATAGTTTTCTGTGAAGTTGCATGAGTTATCTTTTATATTCAGTCTTCTTTTCATAGCTTTCAACTTGTATGGCTTCTTTAATCTAAAAGGAAAATCTAAGGGATTTCTTTTCAATCAAGGATTTGAATTGATTCCTTGATTGAGGATTCACATCATATATACGTCCATATCAGATATGTCCGTACATATGATATGATTTTCCTTTCTTAGATGTAGACTCATAGTCATACATGTCCATATCAGATATATCCATGTAAGGGGTGTGATCTTCCTTCTTTCCATGGCTCCTTGTGAAATCTGATTTTCATGTTTGTTATGTGATTTCTCTTAGCACGGTTAGCTAGATTTAAGTTTGGGATCTTGTGAGATCTTCTCATGATTCTATTCTAATTTCAACTCTAGGATGATCCTTCTTGCCTTGATTATATCCTAGGTGTATCTTGTCCACCACCTTCATTAGTTTGTCATTATTAAAATATATTATATCAATATAGGAGGGTAACAATCTCCCTCTTTTTTTATAATGTCAAATTATAAACAACAGTTGACTTTCCTATATTTATAGCCGGCTGGCTCCCCCTTTCTTGTTGACTTTTTTGCATCATCAACAGTTGACTTTCGTGTATATAGTCGGCTGAATAACTCCCCCTTACTCGGAGACCTATCTGATGTTTGGATTTCTTTCCCTTTAATATAGTAAAAAAGAATAGGGAAAGCAAAATAGACATATATAGCATGCAAACAGACCATATATAACAGGAAAATAGACAATGTTCATTCAAAAGACAAGAGAAAGAAAGATTTTGCAGGGTTATGCTACATAAAGTTAAAAATATCAAGTACATACCGAAAGAGCGAAGGGGACAGACCCTCTTCTGAATAAGCACTGAAGAAATCAACGTTTAGCCAGAAAGTAGGTGAGAGTGTTGTGCATATTATGACAAAAGTGTCCATAAGACTTTTTAACATTTTTGGAGGAGCTGGAGTAGAAGTTCTGGATTAATATGGCAAGCTCATTGTGGAAGGAGTCGGCTTCGAATTTGACAAAGTCAACCTTAACAAATAACCTACTAAAAACTTGACACCTTCCTGCTTAATTCCATCAATTGTCAAGCACACTTTTTGTACATTGGTGCTAGTGTCCTTACTCAGCTATAGTAACCTGCTAGTCGACTCCTAGAGAATCAACAGTTCTTTCTCTATTGTCTTGATACGTTCCTTGATTTTCTCCATTTCTTCAGCATAGGGAGTATAGGATTAGAAATATTTTTACTTACCTTGGCTAGATCAGTCTTTGCCTTTGCAAACTCTTTTTTGCACCATTTAGTGTCGATAAAGACATATCCCATGCTAGCAAAAGTTTTAGAATAATATGTAGCGGAGACTTCAACAACAGGGTACTCAGAGAGATCAATGGAATAATAGAGGAGGATTCTTGTAATCAACAATCCATAGGGTAAACTAGTAAAGGTATGGGCATCTGCAGCACTCTCCATTATATATTCATGGAACCGTACAACCCAATTGATTTTGTATTTCATAATCATGCAGTACAACACAAATACATCTCGATATCTGACATTGCTTAGGGAAACTTTCCTTGGGATTAGGGTGGCGGCAATAGTGTGAGCAAAAATTCTGTATTTAAAGCAAAGTTACAGTGGACCAAAATTTGATAAACTGACCTCCGAGTTAGAGACAACCTTCTTAGCTTTATCAAAGTTAACATCAAAATTATTAGGCCATATAACATTCAAAAAAGGGATAATCCTAGAGAACGTAGTATCAAAAACTTTCTTAAACAAAAAATCATTTAGAATAATTCTGGTCCCAAGCACAAGAGATTCCAACTCAAACCTTTCTTGGAAAAGGCAAAGATTTGCATAGAAGATGTGCACATGGTCTTCATAAACTTTCAGGCCACAAAGACGAAGTACAAGAGATAAGTCTTTGTATTTGAAAAAAGAACTTAATTTGCATTGAGATTCCTGTAACTAAAAGATATTCACATTTCTTTCGGGAATAACTAAGCAATTTTTGAAGGCGATAAAATTTTTTTTCACTGCAATACAGTCTAGAACTTATACATGTCCTCTAGTGGAAGGGAGTCTAAAGGGGAGAGACAGATTTTCTCAAGGGACTAATTGGGGTTAGAAGCTGAGCGTTTCTTATGGACAATCAATTACAAGGACTGCGAAGAAGCTTTCTTAAAGGATCCAGAGATAAGAACTGGGTAATGATTGCTAGAATGGCAATCTGGAGATAAGAACTGGGTAATGATTGCTAGAATGACAATCTAAGGAATTCTTTAAAAGATTTGCCACAGATCTTGTTTAGGTCATTGGAGGAATGAGAAAAAGAAAGTTTGGAAAGGCTATTAAAAGAGGAGAAGGAAGATAAAACAATGAAAAAGTGAAGGGAGGTGAAGTGAATGAAGGTGACTAATGAAGAGAAAAGGGTGCAGACTTCTCGGGAAGAGAAAAGGTAAATTAAAAAGTAAATAAAGGGAGAGAGAAGGTGAGGCGATCAGATCTTAAAAAAGGGGAATAAAAAAGTAATGATGATGAGTCAGAAGGGTAAAAATTTGAATATATTTAAGGACAAAATATTTTGAATTTTTGTTTTTGCCAAAATAACGGATAGTATAGTTAAATATCATTAATACATGTAATACCGAGACTTTTTATTAAAAAGTAGAATCCTTCTTCTAACAAAGGTTTAGAAGCAACAAATTTTAAAGAAAAGTCTCTATTTTCTACATGATCATGAATAAAATGATGCTTAATATCCATAAGCTTGGCTCTAAAATGATGCACGGTATTTTTAGACAGACTAATTACACTAGTATTACCACACATGATAGGTACAAATTCAAATAATAAATCAAAGTCAAGTAATTGATGCATAATTCATAAAATTTGAGTACCACAATTTTCAATGGCTATGTATTCAACATTGATTATTGATAGAGCGGCTGATGTCTGTTTCTTGCTATACCGTGAAATTAAGGCATCACCAAAAATTTGGTAGGTTCCACTAGTACTTTTTCTATCATTTTTGTCACCAGTAAAATCAACATTTGAATAGTCAACTAAATCAAACTTAGAAAAATGAGGGTACCATAGTCCAATGTCCTAAGTCCTGATGAGATAGCGGATGATTTTTTTGATGGTAGTCAGATGGGATTCCTTAGGAACTGCCTGAAATCATGCACATTTATAGACACCGAACATAATCTCTAGTCGGCTTGCAGTCAAGTATAGTAGTGATCCAATCATTCTTCTGTATGTCTTTTTAAATTGTATCTAAATCAAGATTTGTTGAGGGACTCATTGGAGTTCCAAATCTTTTTTTTTTCAATTTTTTATAAGGTCCCTTGTATGTTTGGATTGACTAATAAAGGTACCTTTAAAAGTTTGCTTGATTTGTAATCTCAAGAAGAATATGAGCCCCCATAAGACTCAATTTCAAGTTCTCTCTTCATAAGATTTGTAAAATTTTTTCTCCAAGAGGTGTTAGGACTACCAAAAATAATGTCATATACATAAATTTGTACAATGAGTAAACTGGAGTCTAATTTTTGAGTAAAAAGAGTAGTATTTATTTTGCCTCTATGAAAATTATTGTTTAACAGAAAAGTACTCAACCCTCATACCAAGCTTTTGGAGCTTGTTTGAGATCATAAATGCTTTTAAGAGTTTGAAAATGTGATTAGGTTAAGGGGGTCTTCAAAACTAGGAGGTTGTTTGACAAAGACCTCTTCATGAATAAAGCCATTTAGAAGACACTCTTAACATCCATTTGATATAACTTAAACCATTTGAATGCAGCAAATGCCAACAAAATTTGAATTAATTCAGACCTTGCTACAGTAGCAAAATTTTTATCATAGTCAATACTTTCCTGCTGGGAGTATCCTTGAGCTACTAACCTGGCCTTATTTTGGTTGACATACCTTCTCCGTTTAATTTATTTTTGTAGACACATCTGGTTCCAACACCTGATCAATTTTTTGGTCTTTTAGTTATATTCTAGACTTGATTATGTTCAAGCTGATCTAGGTCTTCTTTTATGGCCTCAACCCAAGATTCATATTTGAGTGCCTCATCAACCTTTTTAGGCTCAATTTGAGAAACAAGACCTACAGATGCTTGTTTTCTTAGCGAGGCTTTTATTTGTATCTGATCATTTATATTTTCAAAGATAAAATCATTTGAAAAACTTACACTATATCTCCATTCCCTTGGAACATTTGTTTTTAATATTTTAGTACCAGGAGTTGATTCTAGTTAAGCCATAGTCAACTCAAAGTTGATTGGCTCAAGTGCTATGTCTGGCCCAACTTTTAACTGAGAGTCATTTACCAGTTCCTCATCAAAACTCAAGCTTTAAAAAGTGGATTTAGATTCATAATATACAATATGCATACATTTTTCAACATACAAAGTTGTTTATTGTAGGCTCTATAGGCACGACTAGTGGAAGAGTAATCAAGAAAGATACCTTCGTCGCTCCATGGATCAAACTTTCCTAGGTTATTCTTACCATTGTTGTGGATGAAATATTTGCATCTAAAAGGATAGAAATAACTGATGTTGGGCTTTTTTCCTCTCCACAGTCCATAAAGGTGTATTTTTAAGAATCGGTCTAATGAGACATCTGTTGAGAATATGAAATGCTATGCTCACTATCTCTGTCCAAAAATGATAAGGTAGGTTTTGATATAGAAGTATGGTTCTCTCTATCTCTTTGAGGGATCTATTTTTTTGTTCCGCCACACCATTTTTCTGAGGGGATCAAAGGGATGAGAAGTTCTGAGAATAACTATTTTGAGCACAGCACTCCTCAAAATCTTTGTTTTTGAATTATCCTCCATGATCGCTATGCACATAAGTGATGAGTATCTTGCTCTTCTTTGTACTCTTCTACAAAAGATCTCAAAATTAATGAATGTTTTATGCTTTTGAGAAAAAAACATTATCCAAGTGAAACAAGAATAATAATCAACAATGACAAATACATATTTTTTTTCCATCAATACTTGCAGTCTTAATGGGCCCAAATAGATCCATGTGGATTATTTGAAAAGGCTTGGTAGTACTGACAATGTATTTGACTTTAAAATATATCTGAGTCTGTTTATCAAGTTGACAAGTATCACAAATGTGATCCATTTCAAACTTTCATTTTGACAGATCATTGATTAATTCAAGTCTAGAAAGTTTTTCGATGGCGCTGTGCCAAAACCATGTTTCACTGGTTTGCGCAGTAAGACATGTGAGAGTAGCAAAATAAGGGATGTTATAGACATAAATATTATCTACATAGTCACCAATAAGCGTGATTATATTTTTTTCATGCTTGATGGAGAAATTTTTGACTTTGAAGGATACGTCGAATCCTGCATCACATAGCTGACTGATGCTCATAAGATTATATTTGAGTCCATCTATGAGTTATACTTCAATGAGTTCGCAGGAGGAGCTGAGCTTCACAAAACCAAATCCTATGACTTTCCCTTTGACATTATGATAGAACCAAACTGATCCACTTCCAATTTTCATTAGAGAGCAAAATTTTCCTTTCTTTCGATCATGTATTTCCAACATCTGCTGTTTATTACCCAAATTTCTTTCTTGTAGTTTTTGCAAACATATTACTGCATAATTAAAAAATTTATTTTTTTAGGTACTCAAATGGTCTTGGGTCCTTGAAGGTTAGATACACTTCCTTTGGGCCTCCAAATCTATACTTCTTTAGATTGTTATCTACAGTTATATGATTTGTGCCCTCTTTTACCACGCGTGTTGTAGGATGATCCATACAAGGAGAAAAAGGTTTTAGCAGAGCTAAAACAATTTGATGAAGAGGATAATTTGGCTTTTAAAAAATAGGATTTGACATAACTGTGATGGTGTAATTTTCTAATGTTGCTTAATTACATTTTCACGTCATAAAGTTCTTAAAACATGTCTATTTTAATTTGACTAGCTTCAGGTTTAATTTTCTAGTTTCTTCTCTCCTCCTTAAGTTTTCATTTTTATTAAGCTTGCCAATTTCTCTTTTCTTGCTCAAGTTTATTATATTCATCAATTACCTTTTAAAGTTCACCAGTGATCATCTCAATATTTGACTGAAGGATACTGCAATTATGACAATTGAAGGGCCTTACCTTACTGGATTCACCCATTGCCATGAAGCACATATTTGTTGTATCTTCATTGTCTTTAGTTTCATGTTCATCACTCTAGACTCCAAAGTTTTTATCTTTCTTTGATGGTTTTCTCCTTAAATCTGGGCAATTTTGCTTGATATGACCTAGTTTGCAATATGCTATAGAAATATAGCACTTTCGATGCTTAAAACGAGGAAAATATGTAAGTTTCTGAGACCTTTTTATTAGTTATGATTCATTCTGGGTATGTTTTGAAGAAAACCATGATTTGGATTATAAGTTCGTGAAAATAGTGAACAAAGGTGTTTTTTTCCACTTTTGTAGTGATTGTGGATGATAGGAATGTTTTTCGGCTTGATCGTGATCAATGCATGTTTGAGATTTAAAGAAGAGCTGAAAAACTGACTCCCGGCACCTACTAAGTCAACCTACGGACCACATGTTGACCTACGGTCTACAGGAAGACAAAGTTAGTACCAGAAAGTCCAAAATCCTGAGAGCTGACTTGTAGGAAAATTTTCTTCCGATACCTATGGTTTGTACCTGTACCCGGAGTAGACTGGACGTACAACCTATGGCCAGGACCAAACCACAGGTGCAGGAAGTGGGTAGCCACCGACCCTATTTTCTCCTATTTTGTTCAGTTTTAGTTTTTAGGGTTTTCTCTTATACTATAAATACCTCTTATGTACTTTTTAGTAAAGGTTACACACTTTTAACACTTAGAAACATATTTTGATTTCAAGATCCTTCTTTGATCTTGAGATTTCATTGTATTGACTTTGATTGATTATTTAGTTTACGGTTGTGGGTTTCTTTCATCTTATCATTATGATTTCATCTTTGCTTTTCCAACATGAATGCTATTGATTCTTCATAATCATGAACAACTAAAACCCATAGCTAGGGCTGTGGAAACCCTAGCAAATTAATAAAGTAGGGGAAATACGATTGTTGATAGGAAGCATACCCATGGCATGCATTACTTTATCTTAGATATGATTTATTTCTTAGTGGGTACACACAGTAGGATCCCGCCTAGATATTTCTACTTACTCTAACAAAGGGGTAGTCACTAGGAAATGATAAAGACAGCAGTAATTTGGTAGTTAATAGTCGATTCTTTATAGTACATTGGTATAACTAAATTATTATTAGCTTTTATCTAATAACTTGAGACTCAAAAGGTGATAGTTAACTGGGACCAGGTTAAGGGTTAGTAGAACGACATCCTGAGACTCAATAGGTAAAGGGTGAAATCCTACTACTCATCCAAAAAATTGTAGGAGGTTCATAACTTATTGGTTCTTCATGCAAGGTATTGGGTTGGTTCAAAAACGCACGATAAACTTACAGAGTTGAGATTCCAAGGGGAACATAATCCTACTGTTCACTTACGACTAATTTTTAACAAAGTTAATATTGTTCTGTGTTAGAGAAGACTACAAACAAATCCCCCATTTACTTTCCTATTTTGCCCAGAGATTGTAACCACTGAGATATGTCAAACCAAGTGTTCCCTTGGTATTCGACCCAACCTCAATTGGGTTACTATATCTTGACAACGACCATACCATTATCTAAAAGAAGGTGTTGCTTGGACGTTATCATGAAATTGGCGCCGTGGTCTGGGAACATGGTGTTGATTTGTTGATTAAAGTTGTTGCATTTTTGAGATTTGTGTGTTCGTAGGATTGCTTGCCGATGATGCAAACTTGCATCTTGCAAATTTCCTTGGGATCTGTAACTCATATACCAATCCAAGGATAAACCAGGAAGCACTTAGACTAAGGTTTTCCCCTTCTCACTTACATAAGACATATCTTTATGGTTAGGGAAATTCCCAAGAGGCTCTATCACAACTTGGAATGAGTTGCCAAGGAAATTCTTAAATAGGTTCTTCTCTCTGTCAAGGATGTTGCAGCTTAAGGACGAGATCTATAATTTTAAGTAGTTAATTCAGAGTCCATGTATGAAGTTTGGTTCAGGTTTATGAAGCTAAACTTGGTGCCCAATCATCAGTATTCAGGGAAAAGCTTATCGAAGATATTCTACAAAGCCCTGATCATCAGCTTCAGAATAATGGTAAACACCATCTCTAGAGGAGATTTTATGAGACTACATTGGGAGTCAGCTTTGGAGATGTTAGATTAGATCTTACTCACTAATCGAGGGAGGTAAACTCGGAAGGCTGAGAGAGGAATTGGTACTTATGCTATTGGTGCCTCCTGTGACCAGAGAGCAACTGATGGTATAGTAGTGCAAGAAATTATGTTACTAAGGATTGATTTAGGGGTGCTAGCAAAGCATTTTGCAGCAACAACTTCTGAAAAAGTAAATGCAGTAGCAGCACAGCACAGGGGTAAAATTCTAAAGTATACGAGTCTGAATTATAAGAGGAAGCTAATTATCTAGATTGTCAGATAACGGGTTTCAATCCCAAGGGTAAGGGAACAAAGGTCAGAACTATTATGATAGATATAGAGACTATAGCAGAGAGCGAGATGGTGACTGGAGGAAGAAGAATAACTACAAAGAGAAGTGAGATAGATACATTCCACTTGGTAGACGTGATGTAGAATCTCGAATAGAAGGGATACTGAATAAATTGGTAAAGGGTCAGGAAAATTAGGACACCAGCCTTAAGGAGATTAAGGCTAATATTTCAGGATTGCCCCAGAAGATCGAGTCATATGCCACTGCTATTAAGCAGTTAGAACACCAATTTGGACAGATGTCAGCAACTCTGAACCAGAGGTAGCCCCTTTTGAGCAACACAATGCAAAATATGAAAAATGATGTCCACGTACTTTTTATTACCACGAGGAGTGGTATTACTACAATGGATCCCCCACTGCCTGCTACAAAAGTTATTGATGATGAGACACCTATTGTTGAGTCTGAGAAGGTAGCAAATGATAAAGGTACAGTTGCTAACGATAAAGGTAAAGGATCGGTCATTGAGCTAGAAGTAAGACAAATTTTGAGACCACCTCTACCTTTTCCTCAGCAACTGATGTAGATGATAGAGAAATGTAAGTTTAAGCAATTTATTGAGATGCTGAAACAATTGAGTTTGAACATACCCCTCTTTTAGGCATTAGAGTAGATGCCTGGATACGCTAGATTCATGAAACAGTTAGTCACAAAGAAAAAAGGAGTAACTTTTGAGGATGTTGAAGGTGTGCACCATTGCAGTGCAGTCACAACTAGGTCCTTGGCACGGAAAAAAGATGATCCTGGAGCATTCACTATACCATGCACTATTGGGTCATCCAGATTTACCCGAGCCTTGTATGATTTAGGGTCCAACATTAATTTAATGTCGCTGGTTGTCTTCAAGCAACAAAGTATGAACCCTCTGGAATTGACTTCGATGCGGCTATTGATGGCTGACTACATAGTGAAGAACCCTTTGGTAATCTCTTGTGATGTGATCATTCCCGATAGACTTTATCATGTTGGACTGTGAGGTTGACATCGAGATGTCCATTATTTTGGGAAGACCATTCTTGGCCACAAATAAGTTATGGATGGCATTGAGAAAGGGTTAGCTAAAATTCCAAGTCAATGTTAAAAAGGCGACGTTCAACATTCAAAAGTCTATGAAGCAGCCAACCGATATGAGGGTAGTGTCAGTGATAGATTGTATTGATAACCCTGGAAGATACTCCTATGAGTATCTCGATGAATTCTAAGTAATAAAGATACCCGCATCGTGCTGTGACATTAAATCAAGCGCTGCATCGGTGGAAACCCATGGGTTTGTTGGTGAAGTCTGAGTAACCAACAAGTCCACATCGTGCAGCGACATTAAATCAAGCGCTGAGTAAGAGGCAACCCACTATATTTTAATGTTTACGTTTTTGTTGTTTTTATTTTTGTAGGTTTGTAGCTTTTGGACCTTACATGGAATACGGTAAACATTGCTAAATTCATCGATTTTCAGGTAAGGGGACTGTGTGATCAACCCATCAGGGTCATAATTTCCACACGGTAAGTTGAGGAGAAAATTGAAAAGTTGAAATTTTGAGGATGAAAATGGTAAGTTATGGAGTTTGGTACCTAATTTTACTTTTGGGACCTAAAGTTTAGGTTTTGGGACCATAAGTGTCTAGAAAAATATCACCACACCAAGTCCGGGTTGCAAAATATCGAGCCAAAAATTTTAGCCTGGCACTTATGGGCCGCAGGTGCTTCTGAGCCCAAGACCCGACCACGGGATAGGCTACAGGTACCAACCGCATGTAGGTCAAAATTTGGGCCTAGTATTTAATTAAAATTATGGGCCCACCAACATTTAAATATGACCTATTACAGCCCCCACATATATAAAAATATTCTAACCCTCATTCTAACTCATTATAATCCTCAAGACATCAATTTTCTCTTTGAATTCAAACTTCTCACCTTACACATAAGCCAACTACACACTTAAGAAAAGGAGAAATTAACACTTGTTTGAGATGCCAAGTTGTCCAATCACTTTAGAAACAAGTTTCAACCTTAGTTTTAATTGAGTCCTTCATTATTCTCTTCTGGATTTTCATATAAGAGGTAACTTTTTCTTCTTATTATTATAGTGATATAATGTTTTATTTATTGTTGAAACAAGTTGATATGTGTATTTCATTAGTAAATGTATAGAAATTATCATGCTTGTATGAGGGAGCCTTGACATAGCCAAAAATCATAATGTAGGGCCTTGTTTCGAGTTAAAATTCTAAGTTTGGGTCCTAACCAAAAGTTGAACTTGAATGCATGAAAGTAATTCCATGAGTCGAACATGTTTGTTTTCTTTGAAATTCATGATTCTTGAGTTGTGTGTATACGCTGGACTTGTTGGGATTTCAAATAGGTTATAGGGGTGTGAAAAGTGAGGAAAAGTTTAAAATTTTCAATTTTTTGAGTTTTTCTTCAACTTTCACTATTCCTTACTTTTATTAAAAGCTAACAACTGGTTTTTTAGGTATACATAGCACCTAAAAAGGTAAAGAAGAAAATAGCTGGTACTTCAAGGAGACGGGCAGAGTCTCTTGAGCTTAGCAATTTGGTGGAGTATTTGAGACAATGTCATGTTGATACCATAGTTGCAGTGATACAGAGTCATAAGAGGGAAGATTCTCTAGGCTTCTCAATCAGCCATAGCTCAATCGAGGATAAAAGCTGTAAAGGAGGAGATGATGAGAAGGAGGAGACCAAGGCTGAGTCGACTCCACAGGTTGATTCTCAGGACCTTCAGTCTAAGAAGGGGTCTCAGTATGCTTTTAAGAAGGTTGAGCAGGAGCAGTCATCAGTGATTCCCCATTCTGAGGAGGGTACCACCACTCATACACACTAGACATAGGTACCCCAGTCTGAGGAGGGTACAACACAGGCCTCCCATGTTGCGCATGCCCCAGATGCACCTCCCGAGGAGAAATATCTGAGGTGGTGTGTGGAAGAGATTCAACATATCTATGAGATTGATAACACTATTTGGGAGCTAGGCAGGCCTACACGATATATCTAGGAGCGCCAAATTGACTTATCAAGGCTGGAACAATTACCACAACTTAGGGTAGTATTTGACAGGTATCAACTTGGGTGGATGACTATTCCACTTAGTTCTTATAGCCCAGCTATGGTGAGGGATTTTTATGCATCTTACAGATCCACCGTGATCTTTCCTATGTGCCATCATCCAAGGTTTGTTAGATTTACACGATATCCATAACTTGATAACACACTAGTCAAAGGGGTCAGAGTTGATTTTTTGAGAAGAGACTATCTGTAGAGTCATTCGGTGTAAATTATATTGCTCTTGCATCTATAGTAGAGTGTGACCATAGTTTGAGGATCGCATGAGATCATCATATTATGAGAATACTGAGCACAAGATTGAGAGGCTTGAGATGGCTAGGTGGATAGCCAATTACATTTTACCATCGAGTGATAAGGCCCCATAGATTGATAGACCAACTGTGATCAAGAAGGGCTTGTTAACACTAGAGGCCAAATTTTAGTGTTTTTTGATTTGATGTTGCCTGCTTCTTACTACTTTAGATAATGTATTGACATGGGATGGAGTTGCATTGGTTGCTTTCTTAATGGCTGGTTATGATGTTGACTTTGCTGCCATCTTCAAGTATGAGTTACACAATAAAGCCTTTGGAGAGCTAACTAACCTATCATTTCCATGTATGATACAGAGTCTATGCGATGAGGCAGGTTTTCCTGAGTGACTAGGTATTGATGAGAGCGTGACTATTATTGCTACTGTGAAAATAAGGAACATGAAGGGCCTAACACGTTTAGGCACTTCTAGGAGACCTAGACAGTAGGTAGCAACACCACAAACCCAGACTATTGGGCCAGACAGTTTTTATAGCTCTTGATGTGGAAAATGTAGATCATGCGGGTATTGGTATAGATATAGAGATAGAAGAGCAATGAGATGCTCTAGATTTGAGTACTCAGGGAGAGGGGACACAAGCTACTTCTTCTTCAGCCCCGATTTTAACCTTAGAGCCGGTTGGTGCATCTACAGAGCCTGCTAACCCATCCACTATAGCTCTTACAATGTGTATGATTACTGTATCTACTGAGTTTTAATAGAGCCTAGTGGATAGCAAGAGGGCTACAACCGATCGATTGAAGTTTGTCGAGATTGAGATGACTAGATGGTAGGATTCTCAGAGATCCACACTATTAGAGCTGCATGTTGATTTTTATCCACGAATTAAAGAGTTGGAGAGATGGGTTACATCATAATATACAAAGATAGGTATGCAAAATTTAATTTAGATGATGGAGGATTTTGACATCCTACAAGCAAAGGTACACTCTCTTGCAGAGAGCTGTGTAGTAGCTACTCCCTCTATAATACCCCCTATAGTATAGATATCACCTCCACGTGCGCTGAGATATTTTTACTTCATTGTGCAGGATGATGAAGAGGTCCTGACAGCTGGGACTAAGAGAGGTCACTTGCATGATTTGTAGGATCCTTTTATAATTGATGGGGAGGCCTTTAAAAAGGCCAGACATGATTCTTTAGAGACTAAATTCATAGATAGGTAGAGGCATAATGCTATAGAAGCGGGTGCATCATCCAATAGTGCACCACCACCACCACTGCCTCCGCCAGCTTATATGCCCCCAATCTGAGGAGGCTCCTAACTTGGAAGCTTAGTGCATCACATGTATGTTATCACTTCCCTATGATTTATTTTGTTTTAGTGCATTGAGGACAATGCATATTTTTTAGCTGGGGGTGGGTATACCATGCCATCGCAAGTTTTTGTTATCGTGCTTCTTTTCTCATCGATCGCGGTATGATTATTGAACCGGCATGTCTAGGATAATTTTGTGTCATATTGTGTGTTTCTTTGTATTGTGATGTTTTTTTGTGATTAGGAGATTTTGAGTATAGAGGGCAGTAGTCAGATTTTGATTGATTTTTGATAACCTTCTAAAAATTTATGATTTTTGAACTGTGTTGATGTATATATATGTGAACTTTGAGGATGTTGTTATGACATTAGTATTAGGGACATGATGACCATTTACAAACAATTGCATGAACTGAATAGGTAGTAGTTGGTGATACTGACTCTGCGCTATGTGAGTGTGAGATACTACCAAGTTCCCTTTGCATGTTAAATTCAGAACTTTCTTGATTATTCTTGTCGTACTTTTAAACTTGGTACATCGTATTGCATGTTGTGAGGTAGTGTAAATTTGTTATTGATATTACTTATTTATTGAGGATCGGGTACCACGCCGGTATGGATATGTATATGTTGGATCGGGTACCACGTCGGTAGTAATATGTATATTTTGGATCGGGTACCACGCCGGTACGAATATGTATATGTTGGATATGGGTACCATGCCGGTATGAATATGTATATATTGGATGGGGTACAATGCTGGAACGGATATGTATATGTTGGATTGGGTACCACGTCGGCACGGATACATATATATTGGATTGGGTACCACGCCAGTACGAATATATATACGGTGGATTGGGAACCACACTGGTACTGTACATGAATATAGATTGTTCCCTGCAAGTCATGACTATTTGGGCGAAAATTGGTCCCATAGCATGTGTGTGCATATTGTGTTGATTCTTTGGATGTTTACAATATGGTTGATACTCTTGATGGTTATGTGGCTTTTTTGTGAGCACTGTTTGACTTATTGTTGTTGTATTGTTGATTCATTAAATATTTATTATGTGACGATGCCTATCTACTTTTTATTTGATTTATGTTGTGTAAATACTATTAAATTGAGTTGGCCTATGATACCTATCAGTACATAGTGGTTTGTACTGATACTACCCTGTACTCTTCTTTTGTTGAGTGTAGAAATCATTCTAGAGGCTCAGACATGACCTCACCTCTAAAGTTTGATAGCAGATCTTGATCCAAGGGTGAGCACTCCATATCCAGGATGCCATGGGTCATCTTATTTGTTCTTGTCCATCTTTCGGGCAATGACACATTCTTTATTTACTTTATTTTTAAATATCTCTTTAGACATGATCTTTATTAGTAGTTCTTATACGATGACTTTTGGGTCTTGGGGATTTTAGTAAGTAGTTTGTTTGACTTCCATATTAATAATGATTAGTCCTGGATTATTGTTGTTATGTTAATTTTATAATAATATCATCTTTAT
This sequence comes from Capsicum annuum, assembly GCF_002878395.1. NCBI lineage: Eukaryota > Viridiplantae > Streptophyta > Magnoliopsida > Solanales > Solanaceae > Capsicum > Capsicum annuum. Next base: position 198,689,356 of record NC_061117.1, on the reverse strand, counting down.
ATTGATTAAGTGATTGGGTAATGGTTCGGTTTAGATGGTTCTCTCATAGGAAGATTAGTATGGGTGCTACTCATGGCCATTTGTGTCGTAACACAATGTTTAGCTTTCACCCAAAAAGTTTGAAAACATCACCATTTCCCTTCATTAACTAAATTGAGTATCCATCTCGGTGATGTTGTTAGGGTTCCGTATATTATTAGTACAGAAAAATAGACAAGTACACAAACCCTAAATTGTACATTGTTAAAATTGTCATTTATCTCAAAAATAGACCTATGTCAATACTGTCCCCTCTTGAATCTTCTCTAGGCAATGAAATGAATAGTATTTCCTGTTCATTCTTTAATTTTGGTATTAGTAATTTACTTATACATTAATGTGCGTATAATAAAAAATTAAACACAATCAACACATACTTGCCAATATAAAAGAAACAACCATAACATAGTAACTACAAAAAAACCATTTTATTAGTCATTAACTTGTCCAAGGAAACCACCTCACACAAACACCTATACATAGTGGGTGTAGGGTGCCAAGAAACACACTTATTTTCAAGAGGAGGGGTGATGAGGGAATGATATCATTGTCACCACGGCCAGAAGCACAGGATGTTTCCCTCACCAACAACTCCAGACCATCCACTTTTTCACAGAGTTGACCTTGTTGGGCCAGTACCATGTCCAGCTTTGAGACAAGGTCAATTCAAAGAAAGTGTAGATATAAGAGATGGTCCTTTGTTGGCTTCTCAATGAGTGCATTGGCATACTTGTCGCTAATTTTTCCTTCCATTTTTGTATGAACAAAAAAATCAGATGAATGAACAAGAGACGATAATAATTCAAACCAAAAAAAAATGGAAAAATCAAACATCCTTACATAATGAAAAGAAGATAGAGTTTGGTAGATGAACAATGGTTTGCCTTTTCAATTGAAGTCATGTCGTTTCAATTCTTTTCTGAATAATAAAGATAAATTATTTGTACTACTGTCAATATCATTTAAATAGCTCTTTGTCAAAGTTATTTTCATTACGTTACAACCATACGAAGCAGTGCAAATTTACGAAATGGTGGAAATATATCAAGCAGTGAAAAATTTGTATTTTCTAAGAGTAGTTGTTTAGAATCATCAAAATCAAAAATATTTTTGATTTATTCTTAATAGGATTTTGGCCCCGTAAAGAACGTTTAACATTCACTTTAGTGAAAAATAGTTGTGTTTTGCCATAAAAACTACTTCACTTTAGGAAAAAATATTCTTTAAAAAATTTAAATTAAATTTTATTTGTTATCACTTTTATCACTCTTTTTTCTTTCACAACATTTCAATAAAAGCTTCAATATATATTTATAACTAAACACAATAACTCCAATTTCAAGGCTAACTTTGAAGATTTTTTCCTGGGCAAATAGGATCTTAATATTAGGTTAGGGTTTAAAAAACGGAGGATACTGTTTCTATGCATATATGCCTTACACGAATGGATAAATTTTTCAACTGACGGCTGATGGTCATCATTAATTTTTCTTTGGATAGGCAACCAAGTCATTTCCCAACACTCCTAGAATCTATCACACCTAATAGGATAAAGTGAAGCCATCCTTTCGAGTTACTATTCCAAATCTTTCCAACAAAAATCAATATTGTGTCTAACATCTCGTAGTATGGTAGTAAGTATCAAGTTTGCAATTAATAAAGGTTTGGTGTTTAATAAGTTCCTCATAAAATACAAATAATATAAAGATTAGCTAAAAAATATAATACCCGTGATGCTTAATCTTTCTACCCGTTGATTTAATAATTATACTAGATTCTAAACATACATGTAGAACTATTTTATGACAAAACGACCCATTAAGGATTTAACTCTTTTCCTTAGTTTTCAAATGGTTGAACTATATGTGTAGTTCGGTGACAATATTGTCAAAAAAATTTAAAAGAGTTATGTTAGTGAGATGGTTGTATAAGTTCACTGACAATATTATCCAAGAATATTCTAGAATTACTTCGGTTGCATATTTCTATAATTGGAGAGGCATATTGAGGAACTAACTCGTATTTCATCTACAACTATAGATTAACAAGTGAATGCATAAAACTTATTTAAATTTCAAAAAATATTTGTCGTTACTTTTCACCATAAGCTTAGTTCAGGGATAAAATTATCCCAAAAACATTAGAAAAATAATTTACTATGACGTTTATACAAGTTGACTGTCAATATTGTCAGGAAAAAGTAAAGGTTACTTTCCTATGATAATTCTATTCTATATAAAGTGAGTGTTAGTATGAGGATTTAGCACATCATAGGCATAATATTATCATCTCCGTGCAATAGAACATAAGGTTAGAACAGATCACATGTTCATTTATTTTTATATTTTCATTCCTCTTCTTTGTTTTTTAGTATTGTTATTTAATTGCAGGTGAAAATGAGTAACCCACCCACCACCCCACATGGATCTCACCCACTGCATGACCTCCCTTAATGTAGGTATGTTGCTATTAATCCACTTCAATCATTGTGTACTCAGGTTCATGAAATAAGAGTGGAGGTAGTTGCGTTAATGCATTGCGTGGAGAGCTTTAGCGACACGATGAATAGTCGTGCGGTTGGGTAGGGTTTAAAAAAAATTAAAATTCTTAAAAACAAAAAGTATCTAAAAATAAGTTAATCCGAACACCCACTAATCTGGTAAAAATTTGAATTTATTTAGTTTGCAATACAACAGTTAAATTAGTAGGCCATAGGATTTGGTTCAAAAATGACGCTTGGATTTTGGGTTATATTTATGAGACGTTATTCAAAATTACAACTATTCATAATTCAACGAAATATTTATTGATCCAAAAGTTCTACGTAATAGATTAAAATCATGTTTTGAAATATTCGAAAACAATAGTTCGCAATATCATGGATAATATTCGCGGTCTAAGCCTACATAGGATTGAAACTAAATTCTTAACTGTGACTAATATTAAATTGTATCTACCTAAAACATTCATCGTGTTTTCCATGTCCATGCAAAATCAAAATATATGCAATTACAAACAAATGTTGAATCAATAATTACGGCTACACCAAACATAGATTGAGTCAACTTTTATGATTAAACGTCAATCAATAAAATTTCTTAACTGTGACAAATATTAAACGTCAATCATTATTGTCGTGACATGTTCATACTCAAAGTCTGAACAAAATACATTACATCAACAACTATCGATTATAAGTCATTCAGTTGAATTCACTATTCTTAACATCAAATTTACATTACATAGGTCCCAAGTTTGAATCTATTGTTTCCCGAGTTTAAAGGCAATTCCCCATGTGTTTGGGAATTCAAAAATCATTTCAGCTGAAATATTACCTATATTTTTTTGGAGGGAAGATGAAAATATCCCTATTCCACTAGTTATTATATTATATAATCATCAACGCTCTACAATACACAATAAAATCTCAACCAAAAGTCTATTCTCCTTCCCTCCCCACCGCCCCCCCAAAAAATGACAAGGTTCATTCCACTAAGTGGCAACCCAACTGATATCCGGACAACATTCAGTATTACATTACACAGATTGTACATTAGGCATGACATAGTGGTAATTTCTAATTTTTTCTTCAAAGAAGATTCTATGTTTATTTGTTAGTTTAATTTAACATTCATTCTCTTTCAAATTTGAGTAATTCATCCAACTTTTTTTCCCTTTTTAGTGGATACCACGAAAGGTATGTCAATTCTTCTCCATCGTCCCAACCTCAGTAACCATCCGTCATCATGGTACTAACAAGTTGTATAGGACTAAAGTCGCCTTCTTTGGGGTTCTAAAAAGGAGGAAGATATATGATGGGTAGATAAATTGCATCTGTGGTGCGGGTATCCGGATAGAAGACATTTTGGACATCATGACTGCCTACAGTGTTGCAGGATATGTCTTCTTATCTGTAAATATGTAATTGATGTGTGAAGTAGTTTCCAGGTAGTACAGGTTTCAAAAAAAAATTATGCGATGAGATACGTAGTTTTTGTGCATGGATTATAGATTAATTTGAATGTCAATTTTTTTTGAATCCATATCTTTACTCTTTAGTTTATAGTTTATTTTTAATTCTAGTAATCACTTTTTATTTTTCATTAGTTTAACTACATCAAAAAAACAATCATAATTATTTATTTTTCTGTGTATTTTTTCACTTAATTAGCAGAAAAGAAAAACGATGATGACTGAAAAACGGTAAAAGAAGTCATCTAGATTAACCAAATCTTTTTGCTAGATTTTGGACGTTAGAGGTGAGAAAAATCTTTAGATTCTTTTGGAAGATTTGATTGATTTTTTGATAGGATGTGGCAAAGAGTAGAAAATCCTTGACAATGAACACATATGCACATTATGACTGACTTAACACTATTCATGCCTTTTTATATTACCTATGTGATGTTAGCAATATCGATGTTTAGGCATTGTAAGTGGATGGGCTTGTTGGTAGCAGAAAGGGTGTAACAATTTAAGTCTCATTTAATTCTCCAACAAAAATCCTAGCCTATTTCTATGCTATTTAAATATCCTCTTTTCTTTGCAATATTGTTCATATTTTACCATAGAGAGTTTGCTTGACAACTTTCCAAACGCCTCTTTAAAATACCAAAATAATATGTCATCCTCAAACAATGGGAATAGTCGTTGGTCAGAAGAATAAGACATTATAACACTGTGTGGGACCTTAATCAGTGTATGGAACAGCTTAAGCGAGTTCTATGGGAGTTGAGGCATCATTTCCATACCTACATACAAGAGGTTAACAACGAGAAGATTGAAGAAGGTTGTGAGGCTGCTTAGGGTGTTAATCCTGCTGATTAGGTTATTGTTTATTTTATTTTTTTTAGACTTTTTAATTTAAATTTCTTCTTTCCATTGTGTGGGATTTGCCATGATTGTTCTTTGATTTTCAGTTAATGAATGTATGTTTTCTTATTACACTTGCTTTAACTTTATTATGCAAACAACGGTACACACAAATCAATTAAAGGACTGGCGATTTTGTAACGCCCTGAAATCTTGTCCCAGAGAGTCACAGGGTGCTTAAGGCTACAAGTATCCCCAAGCTAACCCTTTGAGCCTGCTACTTGGTATAAAGCTTACTTAAAGATAATGAGAGCAAAATAAGGAATCATATCATATCATGTCGAACTAAAATCAGAATGAATACTGTAAAAGTAACAAAATACTATAAATCTAAATATACTGACCATCTAGTCTGACAAAGCCTCTACTACTCAACAAACTAGAGAGCCATTGGGAGAGATCCCCTGACTCAAACTGAACTGAAAGAAGTAGAAGAACTACTAAAAATACTGAAGTGTCTGGAGATAGGTCCTTGAACCATGAGGACTCACCATAGTGGAGGTGAAGATAAAGGTACTCGGGATCACTGACGCTGTTAGGACTGAGCACCTGAACCTACATTATGAGACAATGTAGCACACAGACGTATATGTGGATCAACATTTAGGAATGTACTACATATATGTGGGTGTATGCAACTAAATATCAGTACAATAAATCTTTATGGAAAACATACATGGTTTTGTAGATGACTCACATAGCTTGAATAAAACTCTCATAAAGCATGAATAATGAAACATCTAGTATAAATCACGTGAGCCATTACACTTTGTTCTAAATCTGTATTCTTTCTTTGATCCCAAGCTTGTAAACTAGTTGATCTCTTAAAACAACAACTTTTAGAACCTGCACTTTAGTCTTTTAAAAATAAGGAACTTCTTTGAAACTCAAGGACTTAAAACCTTAATAACTTTAATACTTGAGACTCTAGGAAACTTGGGAGTTTCTTCTAACTGACATAAACCATGTGAGCTACATAGAGTCCAACGTCTTGCCCATGTTGGGAAAAGTTGTTCTATCCTTTCCATCAGAGTAGAAAATTTAACTTTTAGTGATCACTAGCTTAACCCACTTGGGGTAAATCAAATCCTTCGGTGGATCATAGTTCTGGGGCATGAAACCTTGGAATCAAGCCCAACTCAGTGCTAAATACTACTCCCTTACTTAAGCTCAGAACTTTTAAGAAAAATTCACCTTAAACAACTCAAAAATATGCAATGGAAGCCAACTATGCTTCCCTTTAGCTTAAATCAAATGGTGTAGATTTTCTTTCTTAGCTTAGGATTGAAATCAACTCTTTTCTTGAAACTTTAGGAGACTATCACCAAAAGGCTTTAAAACTTTAATTGAATGAAAATATCAATACACTTCTTGAAACACTTTAGAAAGTATCAACAATTCATTCTTGGACTTAAGGCATGTATATTCTTAAAGGTTCACAATTTCACAATAAAGCTTAATTCATGACACCAATCTTGGAAACCATTGAAAATATCACATCAATATAGGAATGTGAAATTTATAGCATGAATTATCAATTCAAATCATAAATAAGCAAAATAATCATGCAATTCAAAGTTTGAACAACTTATCAATTCATATTCTCCAAAATAATATAATTTGGGTACAGATCCATTTGCAAAAACATGAAATTCATCCATAAAAATCGAATCTTTGGGCACAAGAACAAAAGAAGTGTTCTTGTTCAACCCCACATACCTTAAATTAGGAGCTTTGAAGGAACTCTAGCCCTTGGGACTCTATTCATACACTTGAATGGATATTCTTGATGCTCTTGGTTTGAGGAATCCAATTCTTGAATCAATTTGAAGAATTAATGGTGAACTTAGAAGATTCTTAGAATTGGGTTTGGATGCTTAGGGTTTTTAATTTGAGGAAATTTTTTAGAAAAGTTGTAAATGACGCTTGGAATGACCTTGGATTAGGTGTTTAGACGATTTAAGGAGCTTGAAAAAAGTCCAAAGTGCCCTTTTTAACTTCTGTACGAAACTGAAAAAATTGAGCTGGAAAAACTCAATTTTATGGGCCACCGTGACGCACCACTATTGCGGTGGCTCACTGGAATTTGACAAATAGGATTCTGGGGGTAATGCGGTGCTATCGCGTTGTCCCACTAGTTGGGACCTGGAACTTCAACGCAACGCACTGCTATCGTGGAGTTCCACTGAAAATGGACAATTGTCAAATAGACCCTCTCCGCGACGCGTGAAGCACTAAAATGATGTTGTTTTACGACTAGGACTTAAATTAGCCATAAATTCTTATCCGGTTATCGAATTTGGGCGGATCTTATATCGTTGGAAAACTAATTAAATTTCACACATGATAAAAAAGTCAAAATTAGGTAAATTCTATATGGTTTAAATGATACTCACTTAGGAAGTTATTCTTTAACCTTCTCAAGGCAAAATTAAGCTTAAGAAAAGTTTGGGGTATTACAATATCTCCCCCTTGGGAACATTTGTCCTTGAATATTGCTAGTTAATCTAAGAATATAAAGAAAACTGAGGATACACAGCTGAAACAAATGGCTAAACTAAATCTATATCTTTCTAAACTCTTGAATACTTCGGAGAATGCATGAACTTATATTAAGAATAGCTATATAACTAAATCTTTGGTTAGGAAGGGACTGAATTAAGATGAAAAGGTACCTTCAGCTTGATCTAAACTTGCGGAGAATAGGTGCGGGTACTTGGATCTCATATCTGACTTGGCTTCCCAAGTAGCGCCCTCAACTGACTAGTTTTGCCACAATACTTTGACCAAGGGAACCTCTTTGTTCCTCAGTCTATGGATCTGGCGGTCTAGAATTTCAACTAGAATATCTTCAAATAAAAGGCTAGTTGGGATATCTGTTTTTTCAATCATATATGTTCAATGTACTTTTGTTAGTGACGTTTGGAGAGTGGTCAGTGATATTATATATATGTTATCTGTGTGTGAAATTATAACAGTGCTCATTTTATTTTTTACTGATATATTTTCCTCACTAACTGCGTATTTATTCTGTGCGTATGTATTCTCTGTGTGTCTCAGTGATGTATGAATACAAGACTTCAACACAAATATTCAACAAAACTTAATTCTGTAACACATAGTAATGAAAGTTCACATAATTAATCAATTTTATATATATTCTAAATAATGTTTGAAATTACTTTAACATGTTTATTCCTGCTTTTTCACAATCAAATTGATAACATAAATAACATAGGGTTGAATAAGAACCTGCAGTAAATTACAATGAATGATAATCAATGAAACTCGTCACCAGAAAGTTCAAAAGAAACTTAAATCAGACTTCTTTCCTTCATTGTTTTTCTCTATAAGATGTACGTATTCTCTATCTCTCTTTTCTCTGCTTTTTTATTCTTTTTTTTGTTTTGTTTGTTTTTCTTTCTGGTTTCTCCTAGTGTAGGCAGAGAATAGTACATAGTTTTTTTCTCCCTAATTGTTTGGGTAAAGGAAAGTCCTTAAATAAAAGAAATTGGGAGGGGGAGGTAACAGTTACAACAGATAGGATAGGATTTTCAAATTTTGAATTTTTTTCAATAATAATAATAATAATAAATAAAAATAAAAATAATAAATAAATAAATAAAATAATATAATAATAATAAGAATAATATAATAATTACTAATTAATTTTTAAATTTAATAAAATACAATAAAATTTCATAAAAAATCAAAAATAAATATAATTAAGATAGTACTAAAAATACTAGATTATTTATTTAAAAATTTAAAAAGAAAATTATTTTTCTTAATTTTTTTAATATTTATAAAATAAAAATAAAAATAAAATAATATATCTCAAAATTAACTTTATTTAGTTATTTATTTTTCAACTACAAATTTATTAAAATAAAATAAGAATTAAAATAATATCGAATCAAATATAAATATTTAATATAAAAAAAATAAGTTAAAAAAATTGAGGAGGATCAAAAATCACATGTCTACATTTTTTCCCCTCTTTGTGTGGAATCTCGATGAGTTTTCATACAAAAACGTAGACAAGATATGATTTTTGACCCTCCAATTATTTGAAATGTAAGGATAAAATAAAATTAAAATAAAAGAAAAGATGTGATTGAGTCCTGATTTTGGACCTCCTACCTATCCCGGGTTACAAGAGAACCAGGTCACGTGTAGTTCAAAGGTCACATGGTGAGAGAATAAGTTAGACATCGAGTAAAATTCCGTCAAGTTTCTGGTTCATGATTTCTGCATTTTACGTCCATATGAATAACAAAATCAAAAATGAAAAATACAAGTGAAAAATGCAATTTCTCTAGATTCTTGATTCAAATCTTCATGATTTGAACTTGAAAATTCATCCTATACTTACGGCGGGCTCCTGAATTATTATTTCTTCACCCTGTTCTTCAGACGGGCTCCTGGACTTACTTTTTCTTCACCCTGTTCTTTAGGCGAGCTCTGGGAATTAATTTTTCTTCACCCTGTTCTTCAGGCGGGATCCTGGACTTATTATTTCTTCACCCTATTCTTCAGGCAGTCTCTTGGACTTCCTTTTTCTTCATCCTGTTCTTTAGGCGGTCTTCTGGACTTCCTTTTTATTTACCCTATTCTTTAGGTGGGCTCCTGGACTTTCTTATTTCATTACCCTGTTCTTCAGGTGGGCTCCTGGAATTACTTTTTCTTGAGGCGGGCTCTTGGACTTCCTCTTTCTTCACCCTATTCTTCAGGCAAGCTCTTGGAGTTTCTTTTTCTCTTCACCCTGTTCTTCAGGCAGGCTCCTGGACTTCCTCTTTCTTCACCCTGTTCTTCAGGCGGGATCCTGGACTTACTTTCCTCTTCACCCTATTCTTCAGGCGGGCTTCTGGACTTTCTTTTTATTCACCCTGTTCTTCAGGCGGGCTCTCGGACTTCCTTTTTGTTCACCCTTGTCTTCAGGCGGGCTCTTGGACTTACTTTTTCTTCACCTTGTTCTTCAGGCGGGCTCCTGAACTTATTTTTTCTCTTCACCCTGTTCTTCAGGAGGGCTCCTAGACTTTCTTTTTCTTTATCCTGTTCTTCAGGCGGGCTCCTGTACTTCCTTTTTCTTCACCCTGTTCTTCTGGCGAGCTTCTGAAATCGAAATTAAAACTAGAATGAAAATTATCTCACATAAAGATTATAATAAAGAAAGCTTCATTTTCCAGAAAAATAAATTCTTATTTTCTAGGGGGTCCTAAAGTGAAATTTCAAATAACATGAATGAAATCTTTTTTTACCCCAGTATTATCATTAAAAGCTTTTGCGGGCATCAAACCCAATCACAACTACTTGCAACGATGCACAATGCAAAGATAAATCAAGATTATGATCAATAAATGCACCTCTTGAGGATAAAATTGAATGACTTAGACCAACAAGTCTATCTCATAAGAATAAAAGTGAAAGATTCTTACTAAAAATGCATCTTTTAATATTATCGGTTCAAATTAGAAAATGCACCTCCTGGCCATGAGACATGAAAGACCCAAATTAGAGAATGTATCTCTTAGAGGTGCAAGATGATGAGTTTTACCATGATTGTGATTACGAAACCTGTACAACAACGTTGCCTGTTGCATTTGCAGAAACGATGAATTGCACCCCTGGATATTTGCGCTTTGAAGCCGTCGATTTGAAGGTAGCAATTGTTCTTGTTTCATACAAAGAAAACTTGTTAGTTTTAAACAGGATGATTGACTTGTGGCATTCGGCTTTTGAGGTGATATGCCTACTTGAAGTATTATTTAATTTTAAGCAAAATTTAAATTAAATAATTAGTTAATTTAACAGAATAATTATCAAGATTTATTAATAATGATGAAAAAATTAAAATTAAAATATTAAAAATAATAATAATAATAATAATAATAGTAATAAATAATATAAATATTCAAAGCTAACTATATTATTATTATTTTGATATAATCCACAAAGTTATCTATTTAATAATTGATATAAAACTAAAATAATATAAAACCAGAAATAGTCTAACTAAATAATCTTTTTTTTTTTCACAGCAGATTAAGTATGACAATAAATCAAAAAGGGACAACACTTAAAGAAGAGGGAGGTGCTATTGGTCAATATCGTCGGTGTCCGAAATTCATCGGAGAAAGGTGATGGGATCAGATTGGCTTCTTGAATGGTTCACCGCGATTCGTGGTGGTTGTTCTGCTGGAGTTCGCCAGAGTGAAAAGGAGAAGAAAAAGGGGACGGCGGCAGCGAGGGGTTCGCCAGCTTCACCAGTTTCGTGGATCTGGATGGGGAAAAAGAGAAGTGTCGTCGGCAGTGAGGTATGCCGGTTGGTGGTGTCGGTGGCTAGGAGATATTGGTTGGATGCATTTTACCGCCAGTGATGGCTAGCAGCGGTTAACGACTGGTTTTTAGTGAAATTTGGCCGATGACGGTTATGGGTGATTGTAATACCCCATACTTTTTCCTAACTTGAAATTGTCCCAAGATTGTTAGAAGCTTTCTTTGAAAGATGAATCCACTTTTGTACATGTGGTATTTTTAAGATTTTTATATTTTTTCATGTGGGAAATTGAATAAGCTTTCCATCGATACCAATTTCATCAAAATCCTACATCGGAAGAGAAAATTATGACCGAAATCCAGAAGGCACTAAAACCGTCCAGGTGCGACAGTGAAGCCGATGGACCATCGGAATAGCGACGGACCGTCGCCCATGACCGTCGCAGTAGGCAGTGTGACTACCTTCTGCCCTGGATCATCGTACTACCGACGGACCGTCGCTCAGGCCGTCGCAAGGGAAACACTGAGGCCCTGTTCTGCCTAGAAGCGACGGTTAGGACCGACGGACCGTCGACCCAGCGACGGACCATCGTACCGCACCGTCGCACCAAGGCAGTAAGTTCCAGTTTTGGTCCTAGTGCGACGGTCAGTTCGATGGACCATCGACCCAGCGACGGACCATCACATATTCCGTTCAGTTATTTTAAATCCATTTCTAAAGGGGATTTTTGGTCTTTCACCACCCGTTTATATACCTAGTTATATCCTACCAAAGCTCAGAAATTCATTATCTCTCTACAACAACAAAATTAGTTTTTTCACTCTAAGATTAAACCCCAAGAACAAAATCCAAATCTTCTTTAAGAACTAAGAGATTCAAATTCTTCAAGTTTAAGAACTTCAAGAAACTCAACCCAGGTATGCATAGTATTCATTCATGGACTCCTTTCATCCATGAAGCCCAAGAATCTCTTTTCAAAGTTCAATTGTATAATTTCTTTATGAATTTCATGTTGGGTTGCTTTTGTTCATGTTGATAATGACCAATTAAATTTTAATTCATGTTGGGTGATAAATTTTATGTGGAATTGATTAGTATAAAGGTAGATTCATGTGGACATATGATTAAACCCTTGGATGATGAAATTAAAGTTGAATCATGATGTTATTTGTTATATAATGTTGTCTACATATACTATGCCTACCATGTGTTTGATTAAATACCTATGTGAAGGGAAAAAATGCCTAACTAGTATGATCTTATGAGATCCCTATTTATGTACAAGCTTATACATATCACACGTTTGATGAATTGCCTCAATAAATGAATTATGGACTGCGATATTGGTCATGTATTCAAGAAAGTCATGCTTTGTCAGTTTCTTTCCATCGAGTCCTGGGGGTACTTGTACCTGACAATTTAGTTGTATGCCTAGAGCCAGTGTCATGTTTTCACGATATCCTCAGTCAAGCCATGATCCATAGAACTCAGTCAGTCATGTGACTCAGGAAAGCTCAGTAATTTAGTAACCTCAGTAATCTCAAGAACTCAGTCAGTTGTCAGATATCAGTAGTATTTCGTCAGTTAATGAAATTTAGTAAAATCAGTCTATGTTTAGATCGGTTAATCATGTTCAGTATCTATTAATATGGGAGTAGAAATTAGCACCAAGTGAACCCAAGGATAGGAACTCACCTGCCCGTAAAGGGTGTGATTCTTAGAAGCAATCCTTCCGTTCTAGAACTACGTAGCCAACGTAGGTTGAGATATCCTACCTGCTAGTTGAGGGTAGATGAGGTGTCTTAACCTGCTAGTTGAGGGTTCCCACCCTTCTCATTAGAGTAACCTGCTAGACGAGGGTCACTCACATATTATCCTTACCAGTGATGCGGTATTGACACCCTTCCAATCAGGGCACAGATTGGACCCCAATTTAGCTATAATGCGTTATTTAGGGCATGTCAGTTAGATGACTATTTGCCATAGTTTTATGTTATAGAATCTAGACTGTCAGATACAGTTAACTCAGATATAGTGTGGAACTCAGCTAGTTCTATCAGATTCAGGACTGTCAGATACAGTTACTCATGTTATCATTTATCAGAACTCAGTCATTAGTCATGTTAGTTATCATTTATCATTTATCAGTAAACTCATGTTATCATGATGTCAGATATAGTTACTATGTATGCATGCATGTACACTCATGTTCAAATTAGTGAGTTAGCCAGTATTGTTCATGCATATGAACCCTATGCATTCAGCCTACCTCACATGCATACCAGTACATTCAAAGTACTGACATATTTATGCTATGGTGTTTTATACCATAGGTTCAGAGACACGAGCTCCAGAGCATCAGTAGATTCCAGTCTCAGCAGTCATAGATAGAAGCGATTCCTCATATTTCGAGGACATGATCATTACTTTATTATCTTATTAATTTATTTGTTAGTTAGAGTTAGTTGGGGACATGTTCCATCAACTCCTTATTCAGACCGTTCAGTCAGTTAGAGGCTTTCCAGGCTATCATCTTCAGTTAGTTATTTTTGTTTTGGGTATTTCATACCCTACCCATATGTTATGATTTATTAGATCCTATGTTATAGTTTTGAACCTTATGGCCTTTCAGTTCTTGTTTCCGTATTATACAGTATATTATGCAGTATACAAGTACAGATATCAGTCATAGGTTAGCTTGTAGTCCTTCAAGATCATGAGCACCGTGTAGCATTTCGAGTACCAGATTTAGGGCGTTACAGTGATCTGGGTTGGATGAGGGTCGGTTTTCCGGCGACTTTTGGTGAAGGGAGGCCGGAATTTGCAAAACCACAACTCCGGTGATGTTTGTTTTTGGAAGAAACTATTTTTTTCCCTTTTATCCGATCATATTTTTTTAATATTTTCTTTCTCGATCTTACTGATTTCTATCATTCATTGTGTATGTCATGAATATTTTAAAGTGTGTGTATGTTGTTGGTAAAAAAAATAAAAAAGAAAGGAGCATGTGGACAGTGAGTGTGTGAATATCTGTGCGTATGTGAATTTTGTAGAATAGTTTATGTGTGTACTGTTGAATATGTGTATGACTGTGGAAAATAAAGCATTGGTAGTATTGTGTACATGATGTGCGCAGAGTATTTGTGTTCATTATTTTTAATCTATGATAGAGAATAACAATATTGACACCCAATGCATCTGTGTATAAATATATATATATATATAAATATTCCGTAATTTAATAACACAACATGTAGTAATAGGAAAATCACAAAATTAATCAACTACAAACTGAATAGTTCATTAAATCACTTGAATATTTTCTTAATATTTTTTTCAGTAAACTTACAACATAAAATGGTTCAAGATTGAAAAAGAACCTGTAATTATTCGAACTGAATAATAAATCGAGAAACAATTGGCACTAGAAACTCAAATCCAACTTCTTTCCTTCTTTGTTTTTATCTATAAGATGTACGTATTCTCCGTCTCTCTTTTCTCTGTTTTTTTTCTCTTTTTTTGTTTTGTTTGTTTTTATTTCTGGTTTCTCTTAGTGTAGATAGAGAATAGTACGTAGTTTTTTTATCCCTGATTCTTTGGGTAGAGGGAAGTCCTTAAATAAAAAGACTTTGTGGGGGGGAGGAACAGTTATAACAGATGGGGTAGAATTTTCAAATTTTCAATTCTTTTAATTATAATAATAATATTAAATAAAAATAAAAATAATAAATAAATAAATAAAATAATAATATAATAATAATATAATAATAACTAATTAATTTTTATATTTAAGAAAATACAATAAAAGTTCATAAAAAGCTGAAAATAAATATAATTAAGATAGTACTAAAAATACTAGATTATTTATTTAAAAATTTAAAAAGAAAAATACTTTTCTTAGTTTTTCTATTATTTTAAAATAAAAATAAAAATAAAATAATATATCTCAAAATTAACTTTATTTAGTTATTTAATTTTCAACTACTAATTTATTAAAATAAAATAAGAATTAAAATAATATCGGATCAAATATAAATATTTAATATAAAAATAAGTTAAAAAATTAAGGAGGATCAAAAATCACGTGTCTACATTTTTTTCCCTCTTTGTGTGGAATCTCGAAGAGTTCTCATACAAAGAATTAGACAAGATATGATTTTTGACCCTCAAATTATTTGAAAGATAAGGATAAAATAAAATTACAAGAAAAGAAAAGATGTGACCGAGTCTTGATTTTAAATCTCCTAACTATTCCGGGTTATAAGAGAATCAGGTCATGTGTAGTTCAAAGGTAACATGGTGAGAGAATGAGTTAGAAATAGAGTGAAATTTCATCGAGTTTTCGATTCACGATTTCTGGTTTTTACATCCACATGAATAACAAAATCAAAAATGAAAAATACAAGTGAAAAATGTAATTTCTCTAGAATCTTATTTCGAATCTTCATGATTTGAACTTGAAAATTCACCCTATTCTTCAAGCGGGCTCCTAACTTGTAATTTCTTCATCTTGTTCTTCAAGCGGGCTCGTGGACTTACTTTTTCTTCACCCTGTTCTTTAGGCGGGCACCTGGAATTACTTTTTCTTCACCCTATTCTTCAGGTGGGCTCCTGGACTTCATTTTTCTTCACCTTATTCTTCAGGCGGGATCCTGAACTTTCTTCACCTTGTTGTTCAGTGAGCTCTTGGACTTCCTTTTTATTTACCCTATTCTTCAGGCGGGCTCCTGGACTTCTTTTTTCTCTTCACCCTGTTCTTTGGGCGGGCTTCTGTACTTACTTTCCTCTTTACCCTATTTTTTAGGTGGGCTCCTGAACTTTGTTTTTCTCCACCCTGTTCTTCAGGCGGGTTCCTGAACTTTCTTTTTCTTTACCCTGTTTTCAGGCGAGATCCTAGACTTTCTTTTTCTTCAGACGAGCTCCTAGACTTCCTTTTTCTTCACCATGTTCTTCAGGCGGGCTCCTAGACTTACTTTTTCTTCACCTTGTTCTTCTGGCGGGCTCCTGGACTTGCTTTTTCTCTTCACCCTGTTCTTCAGGCGGGCACCCAGACTTCATTTTTCTTCACCCTATTTTTTAGGTGGGCTCCTGGACTTCCTTTTTCTTCAATCTGTTCTTTAAGCGGGCTCCTGAAATCGAAATTAAAACTAGAAAGAAAATTATCCCACACAAAGATTATGATAAAGAAAGCTTTATTTTCCAGAAAAAAAAGTTTTATTTTCTAGGAGGGTCCTAAAGTAAAGTTTCAAATAACAGGACTTAAATATTTTTTTTGCCCTAGTATTATCATTAAAAGCTTTTGCGGGCATCAAACCCAATCACAACTACTTGTAACGATGCATAATGCAACGATAAATCAATATTATGATAAAAAAAATGCACCTCTTGAGGATAAAATTGAATGACTGAGACCAAAAAGTCTATCTCTTAAGAATAAAAGTGAAAGATTCTTTCTAAAAATGCATCTTTTAGGATTATCGGTTCAAATTAGAAAATGCACCTCCTAGCTATGAAACATAAAAGACCCAGATTAGAGAATGTATCTCTTAGGGGTGCAAGATGATGAGTTTTACCAGGATTGTGATTACCAAACCTTTACAACAACGTTGCCTCTTGCATTTGCAGAAATGAGGAATTGCACCCCTAGATATTTACGCTTTGAAGCCTTCGATTTGAAGTAGCAATTGTTCCTGTTTATACAAAGAAAACTTGCTAGTTTTAAACAGGATGGTTGGCTTGTGGTATTTGGCTTTTAAGGTGACTACTCTTGTACTTTCCATGCTCAACTCCTTTCAAATTCTTGATAATTATTCGTTGACTCATCGTACTCCTGACCCCGAATTCTGACTACTGAAATACTTGATTCAAATCATATCTCTCATATATGATGCCTTTGAGTTAAACTTTCAATACACCTTTTATATTTCTACGAGTCCAAAACTGTCAGATCACAATCATTCTGAGTACCTTACTTTACTTCGAAATGTTTTCTTTGTGCGTTGACCTTTTGTCTTTCTTTGTATCATTGAAGTTGTTGGTAGCAAGTTTGAAGTCTTTTCTTATTTTGACTTGACATGATTTTGACTAAAAAACACGCGAAAGATGACAATAATTTTTATTTGATGACAAAGATAACAAAAAATCAAAAATAGAAATAAACTAAAAAGAAAAGGAAAAAACAATAGGCATCTCTTTTTTGAAACGACAGAAGAAAACTTATTTGGGTGTGGTAACTGATTCCAACATTCATGACATGCATTTTGAATTAAACAACCTGATCTACCCACAATAGTCATTATAACTTTTGTCCACTTATTGAGTTTAAAATGGAATCAATTTTGAATATGCTCCCTCTAGATCACAATCATCCTTCGGCTATTGGCACCTCAATGGGTTTTTACCAATGCCTATCTCATTTTTATTTCTTTCTCATCTCACAGTCGCCCTATGGTGCCCAAAAGGGTTTCACCAATAAGTCTCTCTCATTTTTATTCTTTTTTTTCATATTTTTTGAAAATAATGCCCAATATACGAAACATCATACACCCATAACATGTTTAGCCTTAACATTCTCAAAGATTGATCTGAAGGTCTTTAATTGGTTATAACTTGGCTTTTTGAAAAGGTTAGAAAGAAAAGGAGGCATGAGGCTAAAAAATTTACATAACATTGGTTGAAACATACAGCTTTTGGAATCGACTCTTAAGGAAATAAATTTTGCTCTAGTTTTATCACATACTGGGTAACTTGAATTGTCTTGGTTAGACCTTCACTAAGAACGTGCACATGTGTTACTTTTTTCATGCTTATGAAACATACAAGTCCATTTGTATTGTACTTTATCCACACAGATGACTCATGTCTCTTTGGGAGATAACTTTCTTTCTTTTTTCCAGACGATGGAGACTATATATCATCTAATTGATTCCATTCAAAATCCTTAGATCTTCTAATTAATGATCAAGTCATTTTTGATTCGCAAAGTGATTGCCCTAATTTCATCTATATTGGGATTTGACTTATTCTCAAACAATTTGAAATTTTTGCTTATATTCTCAAATGCTTTCTCTTCATCGTATTTAACCTATTTATTCATTATTTCATAATTAGATTGAGTTTCTAAAATATGCTTGATAATTCTTCATGCATGACATATCATTAGAATCGACATAAAAAGAACTGTATAATAAAAAAATAAATAAGTAAATAATAGACACAAAATAAAACAAAGGGAGATTATGTTTCATTAAAAACAAAGATAGAAAAAGTTTTAACCTAAAATACCAAGGTAAAAATCTGAATTACAACCCTAGAACGATTCAAATTGCAGAAAGACAAACAAACAAACTACCAAGACTCCTTCATAGTAGGGAGAAGAGTGAGTTTCCAATTGTTAAGCTTGACATCTTAGCCACTGGTTTACATATCAGCATGACTAGAACTTTCACCACTGTCCAACACATTTCCTTCAACAAATAAGTTCTGGATCCCCATGCTTAACTCATTGCTTTCCACGTATTATGCATTACCGTGTGTTAGTGAAAGATTCTGTGTGATGTACGTAGTGTCAATGTTTTGCACTATAATCAATTTTTCTTGAATCATCCTTTCTATTTCTCTTTTCAACGCACAAAAATCCTCAATACTGTGACTCTGAATATCAGAATGATATGCATATAGTACACGAGGATCGAAATTTCTTGAATGTGGATCAGGAATACACTTAAGGAGAGCAGTGATTATGGCCAAGTCTCTCAATCTCAGAAATAAACTGGTATACGACTCCTCAATTGGTGTAAAATTATTCTTTGACTTTCTCCTCTTTGCAAACTCCGACCTCGATTGAAACTTGGACTTAGAAGTTCCTTGGTAAATATGTGGAGGTCGAGGATGATGTTGAGGAACTGGTGCATGCCACTGTGGATAAGAAAATGGATGAGCATACAACTGTATATTTTTAAAGGATAATGAGAAAGTGGAATGAAATATTTTAGATTTTGCAAAGAGAAATGTTGTTGTAGGTGAGAACGTGGATTTGATGTGTAAGCTCGGAATTGAGACTGACAATATTGCTGAGTTGGACCTCTTGAGCTCTGCTTTGCCCCTGAAATGGCAATAGGTACATTTTTCTTGTTCTTTTCTTCAGTCCCTCTCAACTGATAGCAATATCGTCCTAAGTGTTTTACAGATCCTCGTACTCATCATGTTTCTCAAATTTTGATATCTCAATACTTGGAGGAAGGTTAACACTTGAAGACACGCCCCAGTCTTTGTATGCAACATCACCATAATTTGCAATTCCTTGAGAATTTTTCATAGCCTTTTCTGTGCTCTTCATTTTCCTAGCCATTTTCTCTGCTCTTCTGCCATGTCAGACTTTTTAGTAAGAAATTTTGGTGGTCCAACTAAGATAGATGTGTGCTTAGGAGTATAATAGTAATTATCAAGAGTATTGAACATCGACTCACTAGCAGATTGGGGATGCATAATCGCCGGACCAAAAGCCAAGGTGGAAACCTCAGTAGAGGGTTGAGCACCGGAAGCAGAGACTATAGGCGGCGCTATCGATGTGGTAGATTTATACTGAAGAACTAGAGAATGAGTGATAGAAACATTGGGATGCTTTTGGCTTGGAGTAGATTTTGAGGCATGTTGTGGTGCATAGCCAACAACAAAAACTTTACCTTGCAATTTTGGTGAAAAACTCAAGGTATTTGTAGGGCCAATAGTGGAAAATGGAGGAGGAGGCAACCCACTAGACCAAGCTCGATACATTTCCATTATTTATTGCCTCAAACTCACAATCTCTTGCTTTATAATCTGATTTTTTTGATTCTTTGTCTGATATGTGATGTCACTATCTATATTCTTATTAGACATAACTCTCTTCCCTAGACTTGATGTAATATGGAGAACCAACCAAAATACCATAAACTAACCACCTTAAACTAACTGTAATAAGAAATAACAAAGGCATCAGAATGCAACATTTTTTTTTCAAAAACTCTTTTTCCTTTATCTTCTTTTGAAAATATTATCGAACCCCAGAAGGGTGACCTACGTATTTCACTAAGATGAGAATCAGGCATGCATAGTTCTCAAAAATTGGAGATACGAAGAAATATACTTTATTATTTTTTTTTGAATAATGAGAATTTTTATTTTTTTACTTTATTAAATAATTTATTTTTTTTATTTTTGAAAACAACTTTTTTTTATTTAAAAGAAAAGACAACCATTTTTAAAGATCACCAAATCCATTGAGGACTGCCTAAGTATCTCATTAAGATGAGAATTAGGTGTGCATAGTTCTTGAAATATATGTCGTAAAAAATTCAGCGTCGAGACCCCTAAAGGTTCAGGGCTATTAAGATATATATATATATATATATATATATATATATATATATATATATATAAATTGAACTTGTGTTTAAGAAAAATAATTATGAAAGTAATCATATTTTAAAAATATTTTACAAATAAATCTATGAATAATTTTTCAAAAGTCAGGGTCGTACCATGAAAAAGGTTTCCTACGTTTCTCGGTAAAGAGTGAGAATCAGACCCTCGTAGTTCATGAAGATCGTAAAACTATGTCACTGTACATTTAAAAATTTCCTTTCTTTTTAAAATAATTTTTTTCCTTTGAAAAATGATTCACTAAATTTGAGAATAATATAATCTGTTGTATTTTAAAGTTGCCAAAAATCCGGTCAACAATCCAATAGCCTTCCAAGCAAATGTCAAAGAGCATGTAGGATGCACATGTTGGTCATTATAAAGTAGGTCACCTTTCCTAGACAGACCCGACCCCTGTGCCGAGTCCCGCTATGTCAAATGCATATGATGCAAATAAAGAACCTAATAGGGACAATCAAATTCTGAGTTTTCAGTTCTTCTAAGTTTATCCTAATAAGGATAGGTGTCTAGACTGGCTTACCCGAGCAGACAGTTGAGTCGAGGAGGGACAACTTGTTTGGTAGCAGTGCTACTCTGCCTTCGTTGCCGATCCAAACCCCGTCTAACATGTGTGATTATAATCCTTCACTAGGTTCCTTAACACTCTGGCTATCTCAAAAAGAAAGTAGGATGGATATGCTACATTCCTTCTATCCTATTTCAAAGACTCAAAGGGGGTGCGCAAGAGAAGATAGTTTAAAATATAGTTCAACAATATCAAAGCAATAAATGAGCGACAAGTAGCACATAAGGCCCACAAACACAATATCAAAATAATTAAAGCAAGTAAAGTCAATATCTAAAGTTCGAATTCTTATGTTATTCCCCAGCAGAGTCACCAAAGATGTCAGACCCCTTTTTCACCCGAGGATTCGAGTCAAAGGTTTTCTTAATTAAAGTGACAGTTTTGAGTTGGGATTATTTTAATTACAGAGTCGCCACTAGGAACTAAGTTATGGTGTTTGAAGTCACTTTTTGAATCCCCAATAAAAAAGGAATGACTCTTTATTGGTTTGCGAAAATAGAAAACTGGATAAGGAATTCTATTGACCGAGGGAAAGGTGTGAGTCACCCCTCAAGTCCCATGGTTCTAGCATGGTCGCTTTTATTGAATTATCTTGGCTTTAACTATTTTGTATAAATTATATTAGGGCTTAGATTTGCTTATTTTATTATATTAAAACTATTTAAAACTCTTGTATTAAATTAATAGAAAATTAATTTTAGAAAAATATTTATCAAGATGCATTATTGTATCCTTGAATTTTAGAAGTCTAAAAAAAATGCATACGCCGCATTCTTAATCGACATAAAATTTTAAACGAAATATCTAAAATTTGCCTAGCATTAAAAGACATGCCTACTTGAAGTATTATTTAATTTTAAGAAAAATTTAAATTAAATAATTGGTTAATTTAATAAAATAATTATCAAGATTTATTAATAATGATGAATCAATTAAAATAATAATAATAATAGTAGTAAAATAATATAAATATTCAAAGCTAACTATATTATAATTATTTTGATATAATCCACAAATTTATCTATTTATTAATTGATAGAAAACTAAATTAATATAAAACCAGAACAGTCTAACTAAATAATCTTTTTTTTTTGTCACAACAGATTAAGTATGACAATAAATAAAAAATGGATGACACTTTAAGAAGAGGGAGGCGCTACTTGTCAATATCGCTGGTGATCGAAATCCGCCAAATAAAGGTGACGAGATTGGATTGGCGGCTTGAATGGTTCACCGCGGTTGGCGGAGATTGGTCTGGTGGAGTTCATCGGAGTGAAAGGAGAAGAAGAAGGGGACGGCGACGGCGATGGGTTCGCCGGTTTTACCGATTTCGAGGATCTAGATGGGAAAAAGGTGAGTGCCGCCAGCATTGGGGTATGTCGATTGGTGGTGCCGGCGGCTGGGGAGACGTTGCTTGGATGCATTTTGCCTGCCGGTGATGGATGGCAGTGGTTGACGACCGATTTCCGGTGAAATTTGGCTGGTGATGGTGATGGTGATGGTGAAGGGAGGTCGAAATTTGCAAAACCACAACTCCGGTGATGTTTTGTCTTTGGAAGAAGCTATTTTTTCACTTTTTTCCGATCACATTTTTTTTAATTTTTTTAACTTGATCTTACTAATTTCTATCATTCATTGTGTATGTTGTGAATGTTTTAAAGTATGTGTATGTTTTTGGTAAAAAAAATGAAAAAGAGAGGAGCATGTGGACACTGAGTGTGTGAATATCTATGTGTATGTGAATTTTGTAGAACCGTTTATGTGTGTACTGTTGAATCTGTGTATGACTGTGGAAAATAAATCACTGGCAATATTGTGTACATGATGTGCACAGAGAATTTGTGTTCACTATTTTTAATCTATGATAGAGAATAACAATATTGACACCCAATGCATCTGTGTACAAATATATATATATATATATATATATATATAAATGGATGAAAATCATTTTCACTCCTCAACTTTATTTTAAAAATTAAACTCCCTCCTCAACTTTAAACAATAAGCATTCTCCCCCTTTTTTGCTACTTGTCTTTTTTAAATACCTATTTTACCCTTACACTATTCATTTTTATTTTTCTTTACCTCTTTAAAATTATTATATATATTTTTTTAATATATATATTGTAAATTTTTGTAAATAAAAAGAAAATTATTTTCTAGACAAAAAAAAAGTGAGAAACATATATTAAGCATATAAGTTAGTGATGTTCTAAATGAAATAAATGACCATGATATAAAAATTTATTTATTAATAATAATTAAAACTGTAATATCTATTTATACTAGTGAAAACTACAAATAAAAATAATTTTATAAACATATTCCAATACATGTTATATAATAACATATAACAAAAATGGAGATATATTTTATACTAAATTAATTCAAAAGTTTACTTATGTTATAAATATATACTCCCTCCTTCACTTTTACTTGTCACTATTTTGCTTTTTAAGGTCAACCTGCATGAACTTTGACTAACATTTTAAGATGTATAATTTAATATTTAAATTTAAAAGTTAGATGATCAGAAAATATATGAAAGATGCTCTAAATTGCAATCCTTCTTCATATTAATAAAATGAAAAAATATATCTTAATATATTTGTCAAAATTTATATGGGTTGACCTGTGATGACACACTTAAACTTTAAGGGGAACCTATTACCACCTAAACTCATTTTTTGTTGATCTGGCCGTCAAGTATCAGAATATTTTGTACTTCTTTTGGGGGAGACAAAAAATACTTGTGTGTTATCTCAATAAAATAACAATCATAAAAATAACATTACCTTTTGTGACAAGATCATTAAAAAGGTTAAACTAAAATATTTAAATAAAAATATATAAATACTTGACTAAAATAAACAATGTATATTATATGAAGATATTGCTAATGCCAAGGTTAAGATAGACATTGTCAAGGTAAAAGAGGGGACAATGCTTATTATTCAAAGTAGAGGGGGGAGTTTGATTTTTAAAGTAAACTTGAGGGGGATAATGATTTACGTAATTTAATAACACAACATGTAGTACTAGGAAATTCACAAAATTAATCAACTACAAACTGAATAGTGCATAAAATCACTTGAATATTTTCTTCATATTTTTCTCAGTAAACTTACAACATAAAATGGTTCAAGATCGAAAAAGAACCTGTAATTATTCGAACTAAATAATAATGCGAGAAACAATCGGCACTGAAAACTAAAACGGAACCGAATTCAACTACACCCCTTTTTTCTCTTTTTTATCTGATGTTTTTCACTCTCTATTTTTATCTTTCTTTTTCATATTTTCCTCAATATGGTTTTATTTAGTTTCAGTGTCTGTAGGAAGAATAGTACATACTTCTCCTTTTTTATCTGGGGTGGGAAATCCTTAAATAGGGAAAATTAGGAGGAACAATTATAGGCAGATAGGATAGGATTTTTTTTTTTTAATTTTGAATCTTTTTTTTAATTTATTTTTATATATAGAAGATAATAATAATAACAAATAAAAATAATAAATAAATAAATAAAATAATAATAACAAATATAAGAATAACTAATTAACTTTTATATTTAAGAAAATAAAATAAAATAAAATTTTACAAATAGCTGAAAATAAATATAATTTAGATAGTACTAAAACTACTAACTTATTTATTTAAAATTTAAAAAGAAAAATAATTTTTAATTTTGGTATTATTTTTTAAAATTAGTATAAAAATAAAATATCCCAAAATTAACTTTATTTTAGTTATTTATTTTTTAACTAAAAGTTTATTAAAAATAAAATAAGAGTTAAAATAATATCAGACCAAATATAAATATCTAATACCGAAAAATATATATATTAAACTCGGGGAGGGTCAAAATCACGTGTCTACAGATAGCAATAGGCAATGAACACGCTTTCACAAACATGGCCAAGGTCATCGCGATCACAATAACCATTCACCTTGGCCTTTTTGAATGTTTCCAAGGGACTGTAAATGCGAAGGCCATTTATGGCTTACATTAGCTGAAGCTTGCTCCAACAATCTTGGTATTTACAAAGTCTGTGATCGAACTCTCGAGATTTGTTTGAAATCCTGTGAACGCAAATGAACTATGCTATCCTACTAAATTCAATATTTTGGACTCAACGATGCTATTGAAATTCCATTCGAGATCATTTTAATAAAATGTGGGCCCCACACCTAACGATCACTTTAAACAAAATCCACCCAATAGCCTAATATGAGTACGGAAGCTTGGGACCCAAACCAAAGGCCTCCAATATAAAATAGACATTTTGTATCTCACCAAATTATTATAATTGGCATACGTATTTTCTAACCTGAAGTTTAAGTCCGATACCCAATTCTCAACGGTAAAAACTTCGAAAGAGAAAATTGGCTCTAAAAATCAAATGAACTGCTCGGTAATCGAATTGTCAGCTCCAGTAAGTCTTAAATAACTTGGAAAACTTACAAGAAAGTCTTCAACAGTGAAGTAGAGTTAAAGTGTAGAAAATGCCCTGGAGGGTCATTACAACAAAATTACGAGCTAAAATTTTAAATCGTAAAGCTCTTTAAATTTGAGCAAAATCTTTATGTTGAATTGTTCCTTAAAACATGAGCTCAAACTATATTAAATAAATCTTTTTAAATTTGAGCTAATTCTTCAAGTTGAAATGCTCTTTGAAATATGAGCCTAAATTGTATGTCACAACGTTCCTCAAATTTGAGCTAACTCTTTAAGTTGTAATACTTGTCAAAACTGAGTTATTCTTTAAGTTGAAAAACTCACTAAATTTGAGCCAAATCTTAAAGTTATAAAGATCTTTATATTTGAGTTAAATATTCAGAATTACGTTATGGCTTGATCTTTTTCACGAAGGTACGTAGGCACTTAGAGTTGCATCCTAAATTCAACTGCATGAATGCAAGAAAATATACATTCTCACTTGATTTTTCACATGAAAGTCAGATCAACAAGTACTCTGGCCGAACTTTGGACTTACGCTAAATATTCGTGGCTCAATGGGGGCAGACTTTCATTTTTCAACAAGATTTGAAATGCTCAAGTCCCTTAAGTCTTCAAGTTAAAGTTGCAAAATCTATTAAAGTTCTGTATGGAAGACGAAAATCTACCAAACCTATAGGTTGAAGTTGAAACCATCAAATCTGCAAGCTAAAGTCTCCAAATATGCAAAGTTTGCAAGTTGAAGCTTCCAAATCCTCTAAGTTTGCAAGTTGAAGTCTCAAAATCCACTAAGTTTGCAAGTTGAAGTCTCCAAATCCACCAAGTTTGCAAGTTAAAGTCTCCAAATATGTGAAGTTTGCAAATTAAAGTCGTCAAAACCTCTAAGTTTTCAATTTAAGAGCCTTCTATATTTTCGTGCTTTAAGGTGGACAAACTTTGTCCCTTTGCATCTTAAGTTGGCCGCTCACGGATTTATCCTTAAAAAGATCTTAAATTTTCATGTCTTAAGATGAGCAAAAATTTATCCATTTATACATTAAGCTTCCCTTTTAACGATTTTATTCTTAAAAGAATGTTTGAATTTTTATGCCCTAAGGTGGACAAAATTATCCCCTTCGCACCTTAAGCTGGACGGGATTATCGTTAAATATCTTTAAATTTTTATGCCTTAAGGTGGATAAAATTTATCCCTTTGCACCTTTATTTAGCCTTTCACAAATTTATCTTTATGAAGGATCTTTAAATTTTCATATCTTAAGGTGGACAGAATTTATCCCGTTGCACCTTAAGCTGGTATTTTACAGATTGCCATGAATACAAGAAATTAAACTTCGAGTTAAACTTGTCTGGTCTCAAGGTGACGGGGGCAACGTTAAAATCTCACACCTTAAGCTAATTGTTACATAGGAACCAAACTTGAAGATAAATTTCTCAGGTCTCAATGTGTCGAAGGCAAAGTTAAACTCTCACACTTAAGCTGATTATTGCATAGGGACCAAACTTGGAGCCGAACTTGTCAGTTGCAAGACATTAAAGGCAATGTTAAACTTTCTCATCGTAAAATGACCTTTCATGTATGCCATTTGTTTTAATCCTAGCAAAAAAACTGAAAAGAAAAATCATAAAGAAAAAGTAATAACAAGTACCTCGACGGTCCTGAAAATTAGTTCCATGCCCTTCGTGAAAAGGCTTAAGAGACTGATGGTGAAAGAATGAGGATCATGAGGGTATTTATAGACTCAATGTAATGGCATGTTCCCAGTTCTTTATAAATAAGAAGAGTATATGTGGCAATTTTGATGAAATACATAAAAAAAAGTTATGTTAAAATTTAACTGGGACTGAAACACTTGTGGGGAGGTGGTTGTTGTCCTAATTCAACCAAAAAATAAGATATTGAGGCAACAACAGTACTATTTCCAAACCAAGGGAAAAAAATAAGAAGTTGCAGTATTGACCAAAAGAAAAAAAAAAAGGAAGTCAGCTGTAATGACCTGAAATTTGATGAAATATGTAAAATTTGTGATTTTGTGTGATTTGACTATTTTATCCCTCCCTATAGTTACATTGTGATATTTATGGGGTCTGTGGAGGTGATTGACATGGTTCCTATACATTTTGGTGCCATTTATGCGAGTGTTTTTTGGTGGCTTCGAGAGCCTTATTTTGGACTTCTATGGTCATATTTTGATTTGTGCAATAGATGGTTGAACAGATTGTGCCAGCAGATTTGAAACTTTGATTTTACAGTGGAAACATGTTTGGTGTGGTTTCATGGCTTTTACTTCTCATTTCGATCCTCAGTTTGAAAAACTGTGATTTTGAATTTCGAGGGTCAATTTTATGAAAATGACATTTTTTAAAAAATGTGATATTGCCATTGAGTACGAAGCGTCAAATTTAGTGTGGTTACATAGTTCGTTTGTATATATCATACTCCAAACATATCCTGGACACCCGTCGAGGTTTGTTTTGGACTTCAAAATCAAGGGTAAAACCCATTTATGGAAGCCGATTTATGCCTTAAATACCCCGTAGCCCCATCTGAGTATAAATAGTCCCTTTTTCTCATTCTTTCACCTTGCCTCTTGAGAGATACACCTTAAAATAATGTGAGAGCTTAAAAGTGAAGCTTGTAGGTTTGTCTAGAAGCTAGATTAATGTCTATTTATTGATTCTTTTACGAATTGAAGGTGATATTTCATCCTTTTCTTACTTTAATTGTTCAAAATCTCAAAATCTTAGGGCTTGATTTTAAACCCTAATTTCACTCCTTTTCAATTGAATAATATTTCTTATCCTATAATTACTAGTTTTTCATCAATTTAACCTTCAAAATAGCTTTATTCTTTATTTTAACATGGATTTCAAAGATTTTACCTGGTAAAGCTTAAAATGGTATTTCTTAGATTTGAACCTCATTTTAAACTCAATTTGACTTGAGTTTTCAGTTGTAGATTTCTAAAAGTATGGAAAACGTGTTTATGAAGTAAAGTTATGATTTGATATTCTTTTTTGAAAATCCATTTTAGGGGTCCATTTTAATCGCGAACCAAAAATAGGAAATATGGGTATCGTTATCTTTGTTTTGATGATAGATTCTATATTTTTTTATTTTAGTTGATTTCGGTATCATTTGTCAAAAATGAAGCTTTATGGTTGAAGTATTGCGATTTGGTATAAATGATGGTACAAAATGTATGTTTTGTATGTGAACTAATCATGAAAAATGTCTATCGATGTGTTGTGCCTGTGTGGAGGCCTATATGTGATATAATTGTTGAAATTGAGGTATTATGTGATATATGTGATCATTTGGGGTCCTATGTGATATTGATAGCCTTAAATACAAGTGAATAATTGTATTATGTTGTTGAAAATTCCTATTATGGTTGTAACACCCTGAGACTACACCCTGGGTATCACACGGTGCTTACGACCTCGAAGGACCACAAACTAACCCATGAATGGTACCTGCTGTGAGCACTGAATGATAATCATGAAACAGATGCGGAAGTAAAAATTGAAAACGTCATAAGGTTCATAAAACTAAATCAATATGGAGTACATCTGCAGTATAACTGCTAACTGGAAGTGTCTGAAAGCCTCTAAACATCTAAAATAAAAGAGGTGAAGGGATATGCCCCAACTAATTCCAACTACTGTCTGAAAGTAACTGAAATACTGAAATACTATAAATAATGCAATGACTAAATAAGTGTCACATCCTCGATGGATGAGGACTCACCACTGTAGCTGCGGCTGATTGACTAATTTAACTAAGTACGGTCAGGAACCCGAGCATTCGAACCTATGATATAAGATACATAGCATAAAGAGAGAGCATGTGTCAATACTTTGAATGTACTGGTATGCTAGGTGAGGTTAGGATGATATTCATGGGATTCACATGCATAAGTAGTAACAACTAAATATGATAGAGTAACTGGATGAGAGTGAATGCAAGACTGGGGCTACTGAAAGTAATGAACATACAATACCAAGTATACATTATCTGTCTGAATTAGACTGACACTGAAGTACTGAGTTTTTGATAACTGAATAATTGATAACCATAAGTCATGATCATGTAAAACTGATCTGAAATCTGTACTAAATACTGAATACTGAAACTGAAATTGTGGGAATTATCATCTAATTGACATACCCTAATTATAGACTGATCTGGGGTCCAACCTGTAACCTCAGTTGGAAGAGTGTTAGCACCAAGCCATGGGTTACTAACACTAGCTGGGTCAACCCTAATCTGAAAGGAGACTTATGAGATTTATGTAGTTACGTCATCCCTAGTCTGGCATAAATACGATTTACCCTTTGCTTGCTACGTAGTTCTGTAACTCAGAGACTGCTACTAAGGGTCAAACCCTATACTAGAAGGAATTCCCCCATCCTCGGGTTTGCTCGGTGATGAATCTTACTCCCAACTAAATAATACTAAACTGATCACTAGACTGTACTAGGCTTGAATGATCTTACACTAATTTTGTTAACTAACTGAATGCTACTGTTTGGGATACTACGTAATCCTTCTATTTTAACTGGAGACTAGACAACAGCTAATTTCGGGAATTCAATAACCCCAGGACTTGATAGCATATAAAATGAAACTATATCCTAAATTTAAAAGCATCACACATAGGTTACCATGCACAATTCATTCACGTATACATTTTTTCAAACACCTAGGATGCATAATTCATGTACATGATAATGAGCAATATTTGAATATCATGACTACCACATTCTACATCAGAATTCAAGGATTTAACGTAAGGGTGACATAAATCAACACATGCTAGTTTGTTAACATGAAACTCAAAGTATTCTTGACTTGAAACCCACATAACAACACGTACATGAACACAAATCCATTCAAGAATGTAATTCATAATCTATTTTTTAAAAAGAATTCTTGAATTCCAAGGGTGGATGAAGGCAAGGATGAACACCTAAACATACCTGAGTAGTTGAAATCATGAGGGTTGATGGTGATTGATTGAATCTTGATCTTGGGATTAGAGAAACTAGGGCTTAGTTCTTGAGGATATTTTGAGTGAAATATCAATTTGGGGGCAAAAATACTATTTTGGGACTCAAATCCTGTGTTTTAGACCATTTAGGTGAGGAAAAAGGCCATTTTGCTCTTAAAAATATGGAACAAAATTGTAGAAAATACACGATCCGGATTGGTCAGGGCGCCCTAAGCTCCGGAGCGCCGCTTTGGGTAGGGCACTGTGGGCTCCATCGTGGGCTCCCCCCAGCACCGGACTAGGCGTGGCGTCGCTGGCTAATCGCCCCGGGTTGCTATTTTGGAAGTCAAAACACGCCTTTACGCTTGTCCGAAAATTCTAAAACTCACCCGAGATGTACTACTGACTTCCCCAATCATGAATCAAATTAAAAACTAGCTTTTTGAGGTTTGAAAAGTTGAGAATAAGTTCATCGAAGTTTGGAGGGCTTAGAAATGACTAATACCTAACATTTAGTAAAGTATTCTAAGTCTTGGACCCCTTTTTAAATACAAGAGTGGGGTGACATGAGCTTAGGATCTTACGGGGTATTATAGTGATACGATTGGTGTATTGTGATATATTCATACTTGTTGTCATATGAAACATCTGAAAATTCATGGATGAATAGAAATAATGAGTGAATATTAACACACGGGGTTTTGGAATAATATCATTGTGGTTGGTTGTGGAAATATATCATTGCAGATTAGTTTTAGAAATACTCATTGTGATTGGTTGTGAGCATTACATCCTCATATCATGCTAATTCATGAAATAAATGTTACCACTATGGCAACACCTGAGAAACATTGACAATACCTTTTATAAAACTCTCCCAGAAGGATGTATCGGGGAGGAGTTATGGCAACCCTTTATAAAACCCTTCCTGAGGAATGTGCCAGAAAGGATATATAGATACAGATTATGGATTGTATATGGGTTGACAAATCCCCCATGGGTCCACGTCGTGAGGCTTGCCTTCCTGGGTGTATATAGGGATTGTGGACGATTCTGAAAGGTTGTACGATGACCTCGTGTATCGTCATCATCCTCATCATATACATTGCACTTGCTTTATTTTGTTTATGTTGTTCTTGTATTGCCATATTGACTTGTCATCTATCTATTTGTTCTATTTCTTGACTTGTAAATGTCTAATTATTTGATCTTTCTTTTTATATACTTGATGATCTTTGATTATACATATTCCACCTTTGTTCTACTTATATATGATACTGTGTGTATTTATGTCCCTATCTAGTGTGTTGTTGTATTATATGGGAATATTATAGAACTGTTAGTGCAGGCGGTGCAGACTTCCTTTGTGGGATATTTTATGATTGCGAGTGACGTGCCCTTAGCATGTATTTTATGTGCTTTATTTTCTACTTTGCTTGGTCAACCTATGATACCTACTGAGTACAAGTAGATCGTACTCATGCCTACTGTGCTCTTTTGGTGCAGGTTCTAGTTTGAGTGCGCTCCATCTTGGTTGATTTAGGCGAGATTTGGTGCTTTCAAGGTAGTGGTTGACTTTCAAACGTACGGATGTATTCCACTAACTTTCTTATAGACTATGTCTTTACTTTCACTTTGTCGACATAGTTTTATTTTGTATTTGGATATCTTATGTATTTCATTTGGATTCCAGTTGTACTAGACGTTCTTATACCATTGACACTAGGTTTTGGGAGTTATAACTGAATGTGTTGATTTTATTCTTTCTGCTTTTATCATATCTATGTAGTTTGATGTTGTTCTAGAAGCCTTACTTTGGAGGTATTTTTGAATTTTCCCCTTTGTGTATCAGTTTAGGTGATAAACTTACTTGTCAAGGTTCGCCGCAACAAGTGCCATCATAACCCTTGTACTTTTGGATCATGACATCAACCCCTAGCAATTTTTAATGTCTCATGTGAATCGAGATGAAAACTAGAAGGGAAATTTTCCATAAATATGAGGCAAATCTTTTGTTCAAGTCAAGCTTTCCTCATTTGACATCATTTTGATGTCTCATGTAAATCAAGAAGAAAAAATAGAAGGAAAATTTTTCATAAATATGAGGGAATATTTTGTTCAAGTCAAATTGTCTGCATTTGGCATCATATTGATTCATGATTATTTTTGTAACCAATATTGTCTCAATTAAATCACAAGTTAATACTTCAAATTTAGTTTACCAAGATTTAAATGCTCCGACAAGTCTTGAAGTGGGGGCATTTATGATCACAAAAATTTTAACTATATTAGTAAAAAAAATATTGCAGACTAATATAATTGGATTAATTATTTAAGTCCAAGTAAATATGGATAAAGTTCAATTTTTATTGGGCTAGTCCGTTGATTTGGGCTACAAATAAGACCTCATTTTGTTAAGCATAAGATGTCATCTTATTCTAGAGATCCGATTAGGTTCCACGTGTCAAATAATGCGGAATGCCAAATCAAATTAAGGAGCCAATAGGATCACGTGATATGTCAAAATGATGCAACATGCCTTGTTAAATAAAAGGCCAATGAAAATATGATTTGCACACAAGTGGCATGTTCTGAAAAATCAAATGTTGTCATGTCACTTAAATTTGATTGGCCAAATGAAGTCCATCTTCATCATAGCTCTTTCCTTCTACAACTATAAATAAGGATCTCATAATTCAGTAAAAGGAAAGAACTCTAATAAGAAGCCAGAGTAAGCTCGTGGATCAAACACCACAGATTTCTCTACAAGGTACAAGTTCAAGTGTTCAAGCACTCAATTCATACGCAACTCAAGATTAATCTCAAAAGTCCTTGGATTAAAGTACAAATCAAGATCGTGACCTCTAGATTCAAGATCAAACTCAAAAGTCCTTGGATTCAAGTTCATGTCAAGATCAAGACCACCAGATCCAAGATCAAGCTCAAAGCCCTTGAATTTATATCTGAAAAGAAGAATTAGAGGATTCATAGATATTGTAATACTCACTATTTGAAATCAATAAAATAATTATTGCAATATCCTTACTCTCCCAATTTATTTTTTTTGTCTTAAATTTTATTGTTTATAGGGAAATAATGAATTATGTGTCAAGTGTCAGAACCTCAGTAGGCAAAGTATGAAAACCAAAGGCTTGTGGGGTTGCTTCAGAGGATGCCTATACCTATGTGGAAGCGGGAGCATATGGCTATGGATTTTTTCGTGGGTCTTCCTAAGGCTCTAGGAGGTATAACTCTATTTTGGTGATAGTAGATTGCATGACGAAATTAGCTGACCTTTTACCAATTTGGATAGACTACAACTCAGAACAGTTAGCTATAATATAAGTCAAGAAGATTGTCAGACTTCATGGGATGCCCCTTACCATTAATTTGGATAGGAACATAAGTACACTTCCAAATTCTGGGACAGCGTTTCTGAGGAATTAGGCACCAAGCTCACATTTACCATAGTTTTGCATCCTCAGACTGATTTACAATAAGAAAGGATAATTCAAGTTCTAAAGCACATGTTGAAGGTCAGCGTGAATGATTTTGGTGGTCATTGAGATCAGTTTCTTTCATTTCGTGAGTTTTCATACAACAATAGCTATCACTCCAATATTGATATGGCCCTATTCAAGGCACTCTACGGAAATAAATATAGGTCACCTATTGCAACGCCCCGAAAATGGGTTTCGAGATGTCACACGGTGCTCAAGACTACGAGTGGCCTTAAGCTAACCCTATTTGCCTTCTACTAAGTCTGAATCTCATAACAAGGGAATATAGATATAAAAATCATACTAAATATGGAAATCTGCCTAAGCTAATTGATAATATCTGAATATAATATCAAAAAAAATACTACACTCAGTAGTTTGAACAATCAATACTGAATAATCTGAATCACATCTAACAGTCTGATAAGCTTTTACTACTAATTACTAGAGAGTCACTGGGATAAACCCCCAGCTGACTCAGACTGTCTGAATCATCTATACAAATAAGTTAAAAACTGAAAGACTAAGTTCCCAAACTATGAGGACTCACCAACTGTCAAGATGTAGATGGAGATGCTCGAAATCACTCATACTTCTGGAATTGAGCACCTGAACCTACATTATGAGATAATGTAGCACATAGACGTAAATGTGGATCAATACTTTGAGAATGTACTGAGTATGTGGGGTTGAATGCATAAATAAAATAATGTCTCAATATCATCATAATTTGTGAAACAATGCATGCTAAATGTAGATGACTCACATAAGCTGGAATATCTGAAAGCTGAGAATCATAATCATGAGTAGTAAATCATACTTTATAAATCTAGCAAGTCATAACACTTAGTTCTAAAATATGTACTAGTGTTCTGTCTGTAAATCATGTTGTCTAAGTGTAGAAAAGACTCACTTTTACATCTAAAATCTGAAAGCTGAAGTCTGTAGCTAAAGACTTATATAAAGAAGTGTCTGAATAAAACTGTGAGCATTTACACTTAGTTTCTAAAAGTTGTTCTATTATTCTTTGCTCTTTTTTGTAAGCTATAGGAAAATTCACTCAAAAGCTATTTATTTACTTTTACTATTAGGGAGGTTGTTCTAACAAATATAAACCATGTGAGCTATCATGGAGTCCAACGTCTAGTTCCCTTATGGGAAAATCTCACATTGGGGAGAGGTGTCTTACTTTTGCCAAGGAGTATAACCTAATCTAAGTGATCACATATGTATCTATCATCCATATAGGAATAGGAATATTCTGATAATATAAACCTACGTTGGCTCGTAGTTTTGGGGCTTGAGAACATACCTAACTCGATGCTAAATACTACTCCCTTTAAAATGTATGCTCATTTTGTTGGAAATCCATTTTTAAAATTTAGTACAATGGTTTATTACAAAAACCAACTTTATAATTGCTAAGTTAAACTGTAACCTGAAACTATAAAGTGGATTTCATACCTAAGCTGAGATCTAAAGATCAAATCTTTATTCAAAAATCTGAATATAACAAATCATGGGATGCTTAAAAGCATAATTTCTTGAAATAACAACATTCAAACTAGGGCTTACTAACCCATGCATCAAATTCATGTAAAATCATCATAAGATTCATGCTTGATAATGTAAATATTGATAATTTAACTCAAAATCTGAAATTTACTACAATATGTATGAAAATATGAAAACACACATGCAATTTAACTTTTAAATCACTTGAAATATCATAATCTTGCAAATAACAATAATGGGTATGAACCCTAATTTGAAACTCATGTATATTCATACAAAATTATGTAAATTTGTAATTAAAACTAGTTTTGGGCACAAGGATGAAATAATACCCTTTTTCATAAACCCCACATACCTTAATTGATGAAATTGAATGAAAAGCTTGATCTTGAATTCCTATTTGTGCTTTTGAAGATGATCTCTAGAAGTTATTGAATTGGGAATCCTTAATTTTAAGCTATCTTGAAAAAATAATGGAGAAAATTGAATTTCTTGGGGAGTAAGTTTTGAGCTCTAGGGTTTTCCTTGAGAGAGAATTGATGAAAAATAGGCATAGAATTCTTAGAATGAGCTTAATATTGTGTTTTACACGGTTTGGGGCTTGGGAAAAGACCAAAATACCCTTTTAAAATTCAACTCAGAAAACTGGAAATCCTGATTTGGCCACCTATAGCGACGCGCCACTATCGCGGTGGCTCACTGTAAAAGGATCGAGCCTGGTTTTGCCCATCAACGCGATGCGGGACTATCGCGTTGGTTTACTGAAAAAGGGACGTGTGCCATTTAAGCCATCACCGTGACGCACCACCATCGCGATGAGCTACTGAAAATTGACAATTGAAAACTGGGACTTCACCGCATCGTGAGCCAATTGAGGTGCTTCACTGGAATCGGACAATTGCCATTTTTTCCTTCAGCGCGATGCAGTGCTTGTCGAAATGCCATACTGTTTTACTGAAAATGCCATAACTTCTCAACGAGTATCAGATTGAAGTGAAATTGGTATTGCTGAAAAGCTAATCCAATTTTCTACGCACTGGAGGGTCTCGAACTAAAAAATTCTATATGTATCAAAGGTTATTCATTTTTAAAGCTAACCCTTGATATTCTAGAAGCTAAATTGAGCTAGGATAAAGTGCGGGGTATTACACCTATTGAGTGATTGGAGGCTGGAAATATCAAACCGTTGGACACAAGCTTGATAAAGGAGGCTCAACATAAAGTATGTTTTATTAAAACCAAGTGGTTGGCTTCTCAAAGGAGGCAAAAAAAGCCTGCATACTGTAAGGTAAGAGACATGGACTTCAAGGTTGTTGAACAAGTTTTACTTAAGGTGTCTCCTATAAAGAGAGTCATGAGTTTTGGTAAGAGGGGCAAGCTCAATCCATGGTATATCTATCTCTTTGATGTTCTTGAAGAGGTGAGTCCAGTTGCATACAGATTGACTATACTATCGAGGTTTTTGGGAATCCAATAGGTATTTCATATCTTAATGCTGAAAAGGTACCAGAGGACGGAAACTACATCATTAAGTGTGATTCAGTGCTTCTAGAAAAAGAGTTGGCTTACGAGGAGGAACTAGCCACGATTGTTGATCGAGATATTCGAAAAGTAAGGATGAAGGAAATTTATTAATTTAAGTTTTAATAGAAGCATCGCCCGGTTGAGGAGGCCACTTGAAAAACTTAGAAGGATATGTAAGACAAGTACTCTCAATTGTTTTAGGATTCAAGTACTCTCTTCTCTCCCATTTTAGCCTACTTTTATGTTTACTTGTTTAAAGATGAACAATAGGTAAGTTGGTATTTGTTGTAACGATTATTTTTGTTGTTATGTATGAACCTCTCGTTAAAATTTTCATGTTAAAATTCTTTTCGATTTTGAAGTAATAAATTTCAGACTAAGCTAGTTTCAAATGAAATCAGAGTAATATGTGGTATAAAAAAATATGGAAATGATTTGGATAGGTTTAGTAGAATTTTACTTGAATTCTATATTCTAAGATGCGAAATTCATAGAAATTTATGAAATTGAATTTGTGTGAGTAGAACTCTCAGAATTGATCTTAGCATAGATTACATTTTTGAAATGTCTCAGGTTTAAGGTGTATTGTAAAAAGTGAGATATTGGGAGTGAAATTAGACATTCCATCCCATTGACATTGCTATATAAGTTGTCATGCCTCTATAGAGACCGACGCTATAGTGGCGGTCAAAGGTTGATCAACACCTCTATAGAGACACAGCTATATAGCTACGTAAGCCGTTATAGCAACGCAGTGAAAATTGCAGTTTAATTAAATATTTTCTCCAAAAAAAATTATTATTCTAAAAATCATTTGGGACAAAGAAGGGATGATTTACATAATAAATTCTTTGTGTGACATCAGAAAGGTAAGGAATTTATCCCTGTTAAGTTATAATTGACGATTAAGCTTAGAATTTCTAATTTAAGGAGTTCGGTGAGGGTTTTAGGGGAAAATTTAGTCATTTTTTTGTGTAAGGGAGTAAATTAAGGAATAAATTAGTGGGTTTTGTTTATTAACAATTAATTTACCTTGAATTTTGTTAATTCACTAATTTAGTCATGAAAATTGATAGATTTAGTTTAATTATGGTAGAAAGGCCCTAGAACGAGAAAGCAATGATGTTGGGGGTGAGTTATAATTCCTGACATGATATGGTATAATATTAAATATGTATTTATATTCCTGTTCTAGACCATTAGCAACCAAAAATTGCATGGAAGGGCAAAGCTTTGGCTTAGAGGAGTTGTGCGAGCTTAGTTTGAGGTAAGTGATAGTGCTGTAGTTTAATTCAATTTATGATATATTTGCATGTTAACTAAATTGTAGCGTGCTTGTTGGTGCATGTTGTTTGTTGCGGTCAATTCAAATGATTTTATGATTGCGATATGATTTTTGACCTACCTTATTTGGTAAATGCGAAGTGTTCGAAATTTAGAATATTCTCACAGGCTTTTAGTGAAACAAGGTTGGCGGACACTTGTGTCTGGGATTTAGTACATGAATGAAAATTGTCCCCTGTAGGTTATTGCTAAAGGGTGGTTGTATTGCCCCTAGCATGTATGTATGAGGGCCAGGTGAGTTTGACAGTTACATGAGTTAATCGAGAAAATATATTTATAAGCTAAATAAATTGTTCTGACTTGTCTTGACCTAACTTGGTGATATGTTGGCTTGTCGATTTTATTCCTAACTGTTAATTTGTTGCTTGTTATTCTAAGTGTGGTTGCTGAGCACTGATTAACTTGTTGTACTATAATTTGGTTATGTGTTCATATTCTCATCTTAGGTTGGCCAAATGACTCTACCAGTATGTTATTGTTTTCTTGTGTGTTGATACGCTTGTTCTTACTTTTGTGAGTGCAACGCATATTTCAATGACTTCTACGAGACCTCACTTGTGATCTCAATGATTGACTTCAGATTTCAAGGTGAGCAGCATATCCGAGCTACAATGAAATCTCTCCTTATTGGCATAGTTCCTTATTTTTGAACTTATGTTTTCATTACAGTTTTTTGCAATTGCATCCCCTTCTTGACATTCTTCAGTAGTTTTGGTATGGATGAATTGTTGTTCCTAGGGATAGTTTATTTTCTTAAGTACAATGTTCCACCTTTTATTGTACTTTTTTTTTTGATTTAGCCTTGATTTTATCTATTAATAAATTAGTTCTTGGTTTTCTAAGTGTTGTTTGTGAGATAGTGTTTGGTATAGATGGTTCTCCTACCGGGTGAGTAGTGTGGGTGCTACTCACGATGATTTTTGATCGTGATAGGTAAATTAACCATTAATAGTTATAACCCATTAATTTATTACTTAATACTCTCTTACACAAGAAAACAACTAAATTAGCCCTTAAACCCTCCCTGAACTCTGTATAATAATTCTATGATTAAGTCAATAATTACTAGATAACGTGGATGAAATTCTTACCATAACGAAGCCTAATGGAGAAAATCTGGTGGAAATCGTCCCTACTTTACCCCAAAATGAGTTTTTTAAAATATTATTTTGAAAAATTTTAACCATAAAACTGCGTCTTTCATTGCTATAGCGATATTCGTCGCCATAATGGTCGTTGATCGGGTTTTGTTGCTATAGTAAAAATTATTCCACTGAGTGACATATCACTATAGAAACACACACATCGCTATTTTGACGTCGATGGGACATAATGCCCAATTTTACCTAAAAATTTTGATTTTCAAAACAGACGTTAAACTCGAGATATTTCAAACACTGCCCACTATGCTAAGATTAATTTTGGGAGTTCTACTTATCCAAATTTAATTTTGTAAATTCTTTTGAATTCCTTATCATCTTAGCTAACTAAAAATAAAAAAGGAGATTATATACCACGGTTTCTGCTAAAGCGGCTACCGCTTAAGTGGCTATCTCTTAAGTAATCTTGGGCTGCTAAAGCGGTTTCCACCTAAGCAAACCTAGGCTGCTTAAGTGGTTGCACCAGGTGCAACCCTACCAAGCTTCGAGCGGACGCTTTAAATTTTATCAGGACCCCAAAGATACAAACCATATATGCTGCCAGGCTATTTCGATATTTTACACTCAATGACAACATCAAATTTTCGGAAAAAGGATATTTTCAAAAAAATTAACTCTCAAGACCCCTTTTTTACAATTTTTTCAAAGGAAGGATCGAAATACAAAATAAAATTTCAAACTCGAATCAATCACGCTACTAATTGAAATACGACATTCCAGACACAATGAAACTTTCAAATCCTCATCCGACATTCAGAATAATAAAAGTTGATCGGAGTCAACTATAAGCCTTTTTAAGCCTCTAAAAATCACAAACTGTCAAAAACCCTCTCAATCGCATCGGAGACTATGCCAACCTTGCCCACGCCTCAAAATCAATATTTATCAATTATGAAGAAGGGAAGAATAATAAAAAATAAATAAAAACAAGTTTTCACATATCAGGTCATTACACGTTATATGACAAAGCCGGTCCAGCAAAACCATCATTAAAAATAATGATACGAATGAACCTATTCTATAAGGACAATGTCATAGATAAATCAAACTTCTAACTGTAGGGCATAAATAAGTCAAACGTTAAATGAATGGCATATATGAGCCATTTCTGATAGTTCGACGATATATTTAATTTTTTTCCTTTACAAAATATAGTTATTACAAACACTGATTTATTTCTAACTTTTAAAAAGTTTATAACAAATTTTGGACAAAAAATGATTTTGTAACAATTTTTGGACCATATTTTGTAACAATTTTTGGACCAATAAAAAAAATTGTAAGAAGTTTTAAAAACCCTAATCCCTTACTCCTCATGTATATATATTCTCTTTTTTAACATAACTAAATTATCTTACTATGGTTGCAGCTGAGATGAAAAGAGTTCACAATAATGAAGATGAGGATGACGATGATAATGGTGGAATTCGTTTTCAATATAAATCCTCCTCATAAATTCTTCAGAATTCAATCAATGATTAACCAACTTTGTAATTTTTTTTCTTCATATAATTACTTTATTTGATGATTTGTTCCTTTATGTTTGGCAGTTGAATCGTTATCTCTTGCAGAGTTTTTAATTTTTATTTATATTCACACTTATAAAGAATTATTCAATTTTAATTAGTTGTTGTATTGATTTAACAGAGGTTAACTCAAATAACACTATCACCACAAAAAGACTACTGAATTTATAGAGGTTTATTTATGGAGGTACTGTAACCCCTGCAAATTATATCAAATTGTAGGGGTTTACTATGGAGCCATAATTTGTGGAGGTACTATATCCCTACAAACTATATTTGAAAGATTGAACCCTATTTTCAATCGGAGGCAAATGCTTTGGCTCAGACCTCTCGTTGATATGGTTAAGGTCAATTCCCATGGGAGTTTTGACATGGATTCAGGAAAAGCTAGAATTGGTAGCGTTGTGAGAAATTACAATGGTGATAGTATTATAGCTTTTTATTACCAATTGCTGCAATTCCTCCAAATTATGGTGGGAAATGTTGTGTTCAAAATGGTTTTGCTAAATTCCAATTTGAGTTAGACTATCTTGTCAGTGTGGAAATGCTAAGGAAACTAGATACTAGCAACCTTAAACTTGCGAGGATGATTAGAGACATTTCGCAAGCCTTTGAGAATGCTGAAGTTATTATCTTCTATTGTTATAGGGAAGCTAATGAAGTTGCAGATTTTTTTGGCTAAGATGGCTACTTCAAATGGAAATAGTACCTTTGGCAAACTTATACAGAATTCTCCATTTAATAAGCTTAAAGCTCATCCATGGAGTAGAGATTGAAGAAGAAAAAGAAAGAGGAAATTTTTTTATTTATCACAAACTATTATTTGTTATATATGAGCAGATATTTATTGAGGATAAGTGACAATTGTCTACAGCTGTCCATCAGTTATGTGCTCACTACTAACTACCTAATTAGATAACTAATTATCTAACTGCGTCAACTAACAGTGATGACTAATAAAGTATTAGTCAACAACTAATCTTAATACTCCTCCGCAAGATGGTGGGTGAAATACATCTAGAACGCCCAACTTGGAAAAAAGAAAATGATGCTGAAAGACTCCTAGCCCTTTGTTAGTAAATGTGCAAGTTGTATCTTGGTACCAAGGTGTATGAGTTAGACCAAACCTTTTTTGAACTATTCATGCACGAAATGGCAGTCCAGTTCTATGTGTTCTGTACGCTCATGGAATATAGGATTTGCAACTATCTGGATAGCTGCCTTGCTTTCACAAAAAACTTTCACAGGCATTGTCACTTCTACACTAAGTTCCTTGAGCAATTCTACTAGCCAGACTAAGTTCCTTGAGATATTCTACTAGCCAGACAATTTCAGATACTACTAAGGCCATGCTTTGATATTCTGCCTGTGCTGAGCTGCGACTTACTGTATGTTGCTTCTTGGATTTCCAAGATATCAGAGATCCATGAAGCTGCACTATAAAACCAGTTATTGAATGTCTAGTCTTAGGAAAGGATGCCTAGTCCGAGTTACAAAATACTTGCATCTTTAATATTGACCCTCTTCTCAGTAACACTCCGAGGCCCGGTGAAGTCTTCACACATCTCACTACTCTAAGAGTTGACATCCCTATGTGATTGTTTTGGTAGTTGCATGAATTGGGACAAAGCTTGAACTGCAAAGTAGATATCTGGTCGGGTGATAGTCAAGTAGATTAACTTCCCAACCAATTTCTGGCATGGCCCTGCATCTAACAAGATTGGATCCTCTGTGTTTCC
Organism: Capsicum annuum; assembly: GCF_002878395.1. NCBI lineage: Eukaryota > Viridiplantae > Streptophyta > Magnoliopsida > Solanales > Solanaceae > Capsicum > Capsicum annuum. Next base: position 198,646,418 of record NC_061117.1, on the reverse strand, counting down.
TAATGTTTTATCATAATCTACTGAAGTGTGTTTCTTATTTACTTCCAATGGTGTTGAGCAAGGATTTTCTCCTGCCAACCCAAACTCTATTATCAACTCTAAGCTAAATTTTCTTTGATTGAGCAATATCCCCTTATTTTACCTCATTACTTCAATACCTAAAAGATATTTTAGCAAGCCTAAATCTTTCACCTTAAATTTGTTGTGAAGATAGTATTTTGTTTCCTTAATAAGGTGTATATGTAATAAGTAAGTCATCTACATATATGAGAATGATCACTTGTTTTCTTTTTCTTACCTTGGTAAACAAAGAGTGGTCATATGAGCTTTGACAATAGCCTACATCTATCAAGGCAGTGGTAATTTTTATATTCCATCATCTTGATGCTTGTTTTAACCCATATAGTGATATCGACAACCTACATACTCTTGTTCTCTTTTTCTGTGAATTCCCTGAGGTAGGAACATATATACCTCTTCATCTACATCCCCTTGGAGGAAAGGGGTGCATTGTTGACATCTATCTAGTAAAGTTCCCAATCATAAACTGCAACAATACTAATAACAGTTCTCAGTCTGACCATCTTGAACACAAGCAAGAATGTTTTATGTTAATCTAGCCCTTTTTTTTGTGTAACCTTTTGCAACCAACCTAGCTTTGTATTTATCTATTTCTCCGTTAGCCTTGAGTTTCGCCTTATACACCTATTTAGAACCTATGGACTATTTTCCAAGTGACAGATCTACCAACTCCTATGTATAATTCTCTGTATCTATCTCTTTTTGCATTGCCTCTATCCACAATCGATCATGAGATACTTCTTCAAAATTCTTGGGCTTTACAACTGCTAAAAGACACCTTACATATGGCCCATAAGAAGGTGACATGTGATTATAAGAGATGTGATTGAAGATAGGATAAACAGAATGTCCAGTAGGATTTTGTTTTGGAGCTATGACATAGTCACTATGCCAAATAGGTGGTTTTATAGTCCTGCTAGGTCGCCCGTACACTGGCACAAAATCCATAGTTTCTTCTGATTCAAGGTCCTCTGGAATACCATCATTATTCTCCACATTTACTACATACAGTTCTTGATCCTGTTAAACTACAACTTCTACTGCTTGTGTGGGGACTATTTGGTCAAGACACAATTATATCTGATGAAATAGCATCATCAGAAGGAAGAGGTGAAGTAGTCACCATAAAGTTTGTACCATCCATAGTTGTATCATTGTAACTAGTAGGCAACATAGGCATGGATATAAACATGTCTAAGTCTAAATCAAATGCATTCTCTTTAAAAGGAAACAATTGTTCCCTAAAGGTCACATCTTTGCTGGTAAAAATAATCTTGGTATCTAAATCATAGAGCTCGTATTGCTTTTGAGTGACTGAGTACCCCACTAGCACAACTTTCCTAGCTCTCTCAGAGAACTTGTCTCCTCTAGGTAATTTTCTTGCATAGAAAAGACACCCAAAGACTCTCAAATAATCTAGCCTAGGAAATTTATGAAGTAACATTTCATGGGGACTCTTGCAATGGAACACCACTGGGGGTAACTTATTGATCAGATAAGCAATAGTTTTGACACAATCTCCCCAAAATCTCAAAGGTACTACACTCGTGAAATCTCAAAATTCTTGCCACTTCTAGAATGTACTAGTGCTTTCTTTCTATAGTGTCATTTTGTTGGGGAGAATAGGGACAACTACTTTGATAAATAATTCCATAAGAAGCAAGCAATTCAGCGTACTTAGAGTTAAAGAATTCAGTACCATTGTTTGATCTATGAATCTTAATGGTAGATTTAAATTGGTTCTTTATTAGGCAAATGAAATCAGTCAACACATCAACCACTTCACATTTAGAATGTATGAGACAAATCCAAGTGTACTTGCGGTAATCATCATCTATAGTAACAAAATATCTCTTTCTATCATAGGTAGGTACCTTATAAGGCCCCCACAAATCTAAATGTATAAGTTGAAAAGTAGCTTCTATTTTATTCTCACAAATGGGAAATTTCAATTTATGATGCTTAGTTAAAGGACATATCTAACAATGTTCTTGAATGTTGTTTGTGACTTTGTGTTGAAGTGATAGAATATTCTTTATTGCACTTATGGAAGGATGGACAAGTCACATGGATCAAATTTTTCCATCTTCAGTTGTCTTTGAATTTACTATGGATGTTCCTACTATTGGTATGCCCATATGTTTATTTTCCTGCATAATGTACAACCCATCTATTTCTTTACCAATCCCTATAATCTTGACATTGAAAAGACCTTGAAATACATATAGGATAGGCAAGATGATTACTGCACATAAGAGCTCCTTTGTAATTTTTGAAACTGACAAAAGGCTGAACATCAAGTGTGGTACATGTAGTACATTGTGAACCTTATATCCATTCACCTAGAACCAATGTATTCTCTGTATTTTCGATTTGAGAACTACCACCTATAGGTATTTTCACTTTACTAGTCTGTTGACCTTTCAAACTTCTATGTGTTGTTAAAAGTTCTTTGCAAGGTATAATGTGATAAAATGCTCTTGAGTCCACTATCTATTCATATGCAAATGCATTGGATAATAAAGAAGTTATACCTACCATATTAGTGGCATATTGCGTAGGTGAGGCTTCTTTCATCTTGTCCAAAACTTCCTGATATTGTTCTTCAGTGAATAAGCATTCTTTCCTCTGTAGAGCAACCATGGTCTTAGAGGAACTTATTTTTTGGAGTTGTTGAATTAGTGAAAGGCTTCAGCTCATTTCCCTATGGATTCTTCTTCTTTCTTTTGAGATCTGCAGGGTAGCCAACACGTCTGTAGCAGTTCTTAGTTCTGTGATTCCTATAGCCACATTCTCTACAAGGTATCCCTCCACCAGGCTTTTTATACCTAAAGCCTTGTGTTCTTCCTTCTAGCATGGTCAAATCATCCATGTGAACAACAACATTAACAATATTGAGTGACATCTGACTCTCCTCCCATTTGGCTATTGCATATGCTTCATTAGTCGTCACTTTAGACCTTAGTGAACAAATTGTTTTGTATATTACTATAACTTTTCATTCAATCCCAAAAAAAAATTGCAACAATTGTTGGGACCTCAAATGATCAGTGTAGGTCTTTGATTTGCATATGTACATGAAGGCAGGGGCACCATTACATCCAACTCATCCCACAGGTCCTTCATTTTAGAGTAATATCGAGTGATTGAATCATTTCCTTGTTTCAAATTAGCAATCTCAAACCACAAGTAATAAATCCTTGTCAGATTTGACTTATTTAACCTCTCTTTGAATTCACCCTAATTTTTGTAGCATTTTAAGCATATTATATGATGCCAGGAAATAATTTACTGGATATCATGCTTCCTATCAACGATAGCACTATCGCATTGTATTTCTCCCAAAACTCCTCCAGTTCTCCCTTGTATTGACTTTTACACATGTTCTGTCAATAAATCCGAGCTTTCCCTTCCTCTGAGAGCCAATGTCATCTATCGGATCCATAGAGTGTAGTTTTCTGGGCCTGTAAGCTTGATGGGAATCTGTACAAATCTAGGAGCATTCGAAGTTTTCAGATACAGTGGGTGGTTATGATTGATTGTAAGCATTCGAAGTTTGCAGATACAGTGGGTGGTTATGATTAATTGTAACTATTTCTCCTTCTAACATTTTTCTTCAATTTCTAATCCTCTTTAGTTTAAGTTTTCTTATAGATGTCGATCTCAGGACCTCCTCTCTGATACCATGTCAATATTATACAGAATTCTCTATTAGATAAGCTTAAAGCTCATCCATGGAGTAGAGATCAAAGAAAAGAGAGAAAGGGAAATTTTTATTTATAAAAAATGGTTATTTGTTACATATAAGCAGATATTTATAGAGGATAAGTGACAGTGCGTTGTCCATCAATTGTGTTCCGACTAGTAACTGCCTAATTAGATACTAATTATCTAACCATGTCAACTAACAGTGATGACTAATAGAGAATTAGCCAACAGCTAATCTTAATAACATCTTATTCATCTTTCCATCAATTACCAAGAGAACTGAACTGAATTTTTCAACTAGACAAGTGCCATCTTCCTTGAGGCTGTTGAAAAATGATTTCTCAACTACACAGAGCCAATTGGAAGCTTATTCTGGGATGGAGAGAAACATTATCATGGTAAAAATTGATCAAGTTGGAGGCTCAAGTTCTTATAAAAAAGATAGTCCAGTGTACTATAGCTTCTGGTGTACTAAAGCTTCTGCTATACGCGAGATCCAGGAGGCTCAAGTTCTTAAAAGGAAAATATTTTAAAACGATTTTGTATTTTGACTTAGGTACTATTTGGTGTCATATATGTCGGAATGCTAATTGGAGATGGACAAGGTGGGGGAAGTCAAAGCTTGTATTTACAAAAATTAAATGGGGCATGGCAGGTGTAGGGAAGATTTCCCAGTTATGCATCTTCATTGTTAAAGTTTATATTGTTATGTTTTTAGTATTTTCAGGTACACAATCTTGTATTTAGGAAGACAACAACTTCAACACAAGTTCAAGTCTCAGACAAGAACACCTATGAAGTTTTACAACACCTTCAACACAAGATTAAAGAAATAATCTATCCAAGAAGTATGTAGTTATTTCATAAATAAGATGAAACAGATTTTTAAGACCAAGTCCCCCAACTTCACGGTATATCCTTAAGGAATAATTCCCCTCACTATACCCGAGGTTATGAAATCTTCTTCTCAAGATAAAATGGCCTTCAATACAACAATAGTGGTACCTCAAATTATTGGATTCATAGAAATAACTCAACGGCTAATAATCACACAGAGTTTTTGTAAACAAGAAGAGTGTTAATGCTATCAAAAAATATGTTAATATCTGAGGAATACATCAGGTATTTATAGACTTTATGTGTCCTTTCAGAAAGGATGCATTAGTTAAGCAAAAAGGCACCTATTCAGTATAGCCATGTCACCTGCGCCCAGTGTGTGTTGGACCTGCGCCTGATCTGCGGCAGCCAGTGACACTATCCCATTCTAGTGGATACCTGTGTTGCATCTGCTCCTATAAGTCGTGTACCTGCGTTGCATCTGCGCCTGTAGGTTGCTTTATTGCGCAAACCAGTGTGTCTTTTACCTCAAAGGGTCGCATCCCTTCAAGATGCACTGAGTATGTGTTAGCATAGCGTCTGAAATGCGCCCTCACATAGAGAAAAATATTTCAATCAGATTCTTTGGATTAAAAATTCCACTTGTTTATCATGTTTCAAATAAATTTTGTCTAAGAAATCGATCTCATCAATCGATTATTTGACAAATTCAAATTCAAATCCGAAGCCAAGCCGAGCGAGCAACAACGATGACGGTGTGAGGAACCTCTTGGATCTTGCCTCACTTACTATGTGGAGTAAGTGTTCCTTATTATAAAAAAAATTGAAAGTTCCCTTCTCCCACAAATGTGGGAGAATTAGTGGACTTTCCATTATTTGAGTACACTTTCCATTTTAGTGTTATCTCAATTCTCCCCTCTACTTGGTTCCCTCCATTTTCTATTCACATGGTTCCCTCCATTTTCTATTCACATACATAAATTGAACCCAAATCCCCCACATGAATGGGGAATGGCTATCTTAAAAGAATTTACAGACAATCATGTGATCATTTAGCAAAGATTGATTGCATCTGGATAAGTGGATTTCCTTTTAAACTTTCCACAGTGAACATGTATCGGATACACTCGGTCAATCGGTAGATTTGATATCTTTGAACCGTCGAGCTTTAATGTAAACCTAGACAACACATGTCACATAACCATCCTTTTACCTTTTATGGTTCTCACGATTTTATTCTTTTCAACCATTAACACGTCCCGATTTTATGAGATCTTAGAGAATAGACCTTTACTAACATTCTCCTTGAAGTGGCTTCCACTTCGCCCTCACATAGTTGATTTCTAGACATTCAATCCTATTGATTAAACTATTTGGTCAAATCTACCAAATTTAGATAACCATTAAAAGACTTTTCACCTTAAGTCTTATCCTTGTTTAGTAAACATTATCTATATCATGAGAATGGGTTAGTATATTGACAATGTTAAACCTGTCAAACACAACTTTGTTTGATCTCTTTGAACCTAGCTCTTGGGATCTCCTGTCTGCTAGGTAGAGTTACCGCCATTCTGACTTGTCCTAGGCCTTAAACCCATTCCCTTGGATATCCTCTCAACTATTTCTCTAGATAGGCCTTTTGTAAGTGGATCCGACATATTATCCTTTGACTTCATATAGTTAATAGTGATAATTCCACTAGAGAGAAGTTCTCTAAAGGTATTATGTCTCTATCTTATGTGACGAGATTTATCATTGTACATCATGCTCCCTGCCCTACCTATTGTCGCTTGGCTATCACAGTATATAGATTTTGGTGCCACTGATTTGGGCTAATAAGAAATATCTTCCAAGAAATTCTGGAGTCATTCTGCTTCTTCACTGGTTTTATCCAATGCTATAAATTCATATTCCATTATAGAGTGAGCAATACATATCTGTTTGGATGATTTCTAAGAGACCGCTCCTCCACTGATAGTAAATATATATCCACTTGTGAATTTTACTTCATTTGATCCGGTGATCCAATTTACATCACTATATCCTTCAAGTACAACGGGATATTTATTATAATGTAAAGCATAGTCCTGCGTGTATTTAAGATACCCTAAAACTCTTTTTATTGCCATCCAATGAGTTTTGTCACGATTACTCATGTACCGACTCAACTTACTAATAGTGCATGCTATATCTGGTCGTGTACAATTCATTATATACATTAAATATCCCAATACTCTTGTGTACTCCAACTGTGAGTCACTTTCACCTTCATTCTTTTGAAGTGCGAAGCTCACGTCCAATGAAGTCTTGACAATACCAAATTCCAAATACTTGAATTTGTCAAGTGCCTTTTCTATGTAATGAGACTGTGACAATGCCAATCCTTATGGAGTTCTATGGATTCTTATTCCTAAGAACACATCCGCAACTCCAAGGTCTTTCATATCAAACTTGCTCTCAAGCATTCATTTTGTAGCATTTATGTCCGAAATACCTCTACTGATGATCAACATATCATCCACCTACAAACAAACAATGACTTGGTGATTTTGAGTGTCTTTAATGTAAACACATTTATCACATTCATCAATCTTAAACCCGTTTGCCAACATTGTTTGGTCAAACTTCTCATGACATTATTTAGGTGCTTGTTTTAGTCCATAAAGTAACTTAACAGGTTTACACACCTTATTTTCTTTTCCTGGAACCACAAAACCCTCAGGTTGTTCCATGTAAATTTCTTCCTTCAATTCTCCATTTAGGAATGTTGTTTTCACATCCATTTGATGGATTTGAAGACCATATACCGCCACCAAGGAAATTAACATTCATATTGACGTTATCCTCATTACAAACGAGTATGTAACAAAGTAATGAAAACCTTATTTCTATTTGAAGCCTTTTACTACAAGTTTTGCCTTGTATTTGTCAATAGTACCATTCGCCTTCATTTTCCTTTTGAAGATCCATTTAGAACCTAAAGGTTTATTTCCTGGAGGAAGATGAACCAATTCCCACGTATGGTTGCTTAAGATTGAATCAATCTCACTATTGACTGCCTTTTTCCAAAAGGATGAATCTGAAGATGCCATCGCTTCTTTAAATGTTTGAGGCTCATTGTCTAAGAAAAATGTTACAAAATCTGATCCAGATGAAGTTGATGTTCTTTGTCGTGTACTATGTCTTGGATTATCATCATTATGTACATTCTCACTTACTTCATCTCGAGATCATTTAGACCCCCCACTAGATTGTTCATGTCTAGTTTTATACGTATAAATGTTTTCAAAGAATTCAGCATTATCTGATTCAATTACCGTATTTTCATTAATGTCTAGATGTTTGGATTTATGAACCAAAAACCTACTTGCTTTACTACGTTTAGCATATCCTATGAACACACAGTCCACCATCTTAAGTCCTATATTAACTCATTTAGGCCCAAGAACTTGGACCTTCGCAAGACACCCCCACACTTTGAAATATTTCAAGTTGGGTTACCTTCTTTTCTATTTTCATAAGGAATTGATCGTGTATTACTATGGGGAAATCTATTGAGTATTCGGTTGGCTGTAAGGATAGCTCCCCCCATAAGTTTTGCGTAAACCTGCACTTATAAGTAAGACATTTATTATTTTCTTCAAAGTTTGGTTTTTCCTTTCCACAATTTCATTAGATTGAGGTGAATACAGAGTCGTAGTTTGATGGACAATTCCATTCTCTATACATATTTTGGCGAAGGAAGATTCATATTCTCTGCCCCTATCACTTCTTAAAGATTTGGTCTTTATCTCTAACTGATTTTCAACTTCAGTTTTGTATTGCCTAAATGCATCTATTGCTTCATCCTTACTATTTAGCAAGTAGACATAACAATATCTTGTGCAATCGTCAATAAAAGTTATGAAATACTTTTTCTCACCACGTGATGGTGTTGACTTCATATCACAAATGTCAGTGTGTATTAAGTCTAAGGATTTGGAATTCCTTTCAACAGACTTATACGGATGCTTAGCATACTTTGATTCCACACACGTTTGACACTTTGATTTATTTCACTCAAAGTTTGGCAAAACTTCTAAGTTAATCAATTTTTGTAAAGTTTTATAATTGACATGTCCTACACGTTCATGCCACAATTCATTAGACTCAAGGAAGTAAGAAGAAGCAGAACTTTTATTGATTTTAATAGTCATTGCATTCATCTTATATAAGCCCTCATTGAGATAGCTTTTTCCTACATACACTTCTTCTTTGATAATTACAACTTTTTCAAAAATAGTTACACATTTGAATCCGTTTTTGTCTAGAAGTGATACAAAAATCAAGTTCTTTCTTAACTCCGGTACATGCAGAACATTGTTGAGTGTCAACACTTTGCCTGAAGTCATTTTCAAGCATACTTTTCCTATTCTTTCTACTTTTGCAGTAATGGAGTTAGCCATGAAGATCTTTTCTTCTCCTTAAGCTGGAACGAATGTTGCAAGCAACTCCTTATTATCACAAACATGGTGGGTGTCACCGGAATCCATCCATCATTCGCGAGGATTTTCCACCAAGTTGCATTCGAAAAGCATGACACACTGATCATCCGTTTCTTTCTTGGACTTAGCCATATTTGCTTGGTTCTTTTTCTTGCATTTCTTAGGGGCCCGATAATCTATTGATTTGTGGTCAATCTTGCCACAGTTGAAGCACTTTTCCTTGAATTTTTTCTTAGGTTGATTGTTTTCATTTCTAGCTTTCTTTCGCTTTTTCAAGTTGTGGTCATCTTCTACTATGTTTTCTGTATTCATTATAGAATTTTCTCTTGTCCTTCTTTTAGTAGCCTTATGTCTTCTTCAATGCGCAATCTTATGATTAGATCTTCGATAGACATCTCCTTACATTTGTGCTTCAAATAGTTCTTGAAGTCCTTCCACATAAGTAGTATCTTCTCTATTATTGTTGCTACTTGAAACGCTTCATTCGCAATCAAACCTACAATAAAGGTTATGTGAATACTAAGAACATTTTCAAACTGTTTAATAAAGGTATTTATGAAAATCATACCTTCCGCAAGGAGATCATGGATGATCACTTATAGTTCCTGCACTTGGGAGACAATAGACTTGCTGTCTATCATTTTATATTCGAGGAATCTTACAACGAAGAACTTTTTAGTTCTGACATCCTCTGTCTTGTACTTTCATTCTAGCGCCCCCCCCCCCCCCCCCCCCCCAACTCTTTTGCTATCTTTGTTCCACTATACACATTGTAGAGATCATCTTGGAGACCATTTATGATGTAGTTCCTGCAAAGGAAATCGGAGTGTTTCTAAGCCTCCACAATTACAAATCGCTCTTGTTTAGAGGTTCCCTCAGAAACCTCTGGAGCTTCCTCAAATGTGAACCTTTGAAGATAGAGAGTTGCAAGGTAGAAAATATTTTTTTCTCCCACATTTTGAAGTCAATACCCCCAAACTTTTTGGGTTTCTCCGCTGGTGCCATCGGTGGCGGAGCATTAGTATGACTAGTTGTGGCAACACTAGTTGCTGCCACAATCGTTGCAACATAATGCACTTGACTATCCGTATGTCAAAATACTATTAATAAAGTTGCAACTTTAAACACTTCTTGTTTCTAGTTTAACGATGATGGTTTTATGACTTCCAATCGACAATCGAGTGATCTTTAATTTGTGATGAAGATTTTATGTCTTCAAATCACTAGCTAAGTTCAAACGGAGTAGAAGCTTAAAGCTTTAATCTCCAGAAACCAAGCAATACAGATTCCGAAATATTATTCCTTAAGATTGTTATTTCAATATTTTCGGGTACACAAATCTGTATTTAGGCAAACAATAACTTCAATACAAGTTCAAGTCTCAGATAAAAACACCTATGAAGTTGCACAACACCTTCAACACAAAATTGAAGAAATAATCTATCCAAGAAGTATATTGTTATTTCAGGAATAAGATGAAACAAAATTTTAATGCCAAGTCCCCCGATTTCACGGAGTGTCTTTAAGGAATAATTTTCCTAAGTGTACCCGAGGTTATGGAATCTTCCTCCCAGGATAAAATGGCCTTCAATCCAACAATAACGGTATCTCAAATTATTGTATTCGTCGAACTCACTTAACGGCTAATGATCACATAGAGTTTTTGCAGATAAGAAAAGTGTTTATGCTGTCAAAAAACATGTTAATAACTGAGAAATACGTCGGGTATTTATAGCCTTTATGTGTCCTTTCAGAAAGGTTGCATTAGTTCAGCAAAAAGACACTTATTCTGTACAGTCTCGTCACCTGCGCCCAGTATGTGCTGGATCTGTGCCTGATCTGCTGCCGCAGGTGATACTGTCCAATTCCATTGGCTACCTGCACTACATCTGCGCCCACAGCTCGTATACCTGCACTGCATCTGCACCCGCAGGTCACGCTATTGCATGAACCAGTGTGCCTTTTGCCTCGAAGGGTCGCATTCCTTCGAGATACGTTGCGTATGCGTTAGCATGACATCCGAAATGCGTCCGCATATGGAGTAAAATATTTCTATCAGATTCTTTGGATTAAAAATTCCACTTGTTCATCAAGTTTTAAGTAAATTTTGTCTAAAAGTCCAAATCCGAAGCCGACCGACGACGAAGGTGGCGTGAGGAACCTCTTGGTTCTTGTCTCACTTACCATATGGATTAAGTGTTCCTTATTATAAACACTTGAAAGTTTCCTTCTCCCACCAATGCGGGAAAATTAGTGGACTTTCCATTATTTGAGTGGACTTTTCATTTTAGTGTTATCTCAATTCTTCCCTCCACTTGGTCCCCTCCATTTTCAATTCACACACACTGAACCCAACATATATTTGTAATATCATTCACTGCCTCATTTGATCAATAATATTGGGTTTCTTTTTTGCTTTTACTTTTGACCCAATTGATGTATCTCTTCGTTGTTTCGATGTGATTATTTTAAAACAAATAAATTTAGTGCTGAATTCTAGAGTTCAGATCTTTTCACTGTTTTCTTGTATCCCATGAATAGATTTTTTATTTGATTTCTTGTCTCATCCTTATCATGAGGTATAGTACGAATCCGAGGCAGAGCCGAGCGAGCAACGATGATAGCGCGAGGCATCTCTTGGTTCTTGCCTCACTTACCATGTGGAGTAAGTGTTCCTTATTATAAACACTTGAAAGTTCCCTTCTCCCACTAATGTGGGAGAATTAGAGGACTTTCCATTATTTGAGTGCACTTTTTATTTTTGTGTTATCTCAATTCTTCCCTCCACTTGATTCCCTCCATTTTCTATTCACATACACTGAACCCAACATATATTTGTAATATCATTCACTGCCTCATTTGATCAATAATATTGGGTTTCTTTTTTCTTTTACTTTTTACACAATTGATGTATCTCTTCGTTGTTTAGATGCGATTATTTAAAAACAAGTTGAATTCTAGAGTTCAGATCTTTTCATTGTTTTCTTGTATCCATGAATAGATTTTTTTTTATTTGATTTCTTGTCTCACCCTTATCATGAAATATAGTACAAACTACAATATTACTTTGACAGATAGAGGAAAGTAGTTATACAATATCATTTTCATCAGCAACTTTTCATATTATGTCATGTTGTATTTGGTAGCTAGTAGCTCGTATGTTTTTAACTTCTTGGATTTTAACTTGATGATAAACATAATGAATATTTACATAGGGGCAAAATGGGGCGGGTTAAATTGGGCAACACGAGCAGGGCATGGCTACATTTAAACAAAGAAAATAGTTAAACGGGGCAGGGCCACGTAGGAAAATTTTTAGCGGGAAGACCCTCCCCCAACTCCGCCCCGCCCTATTGTTATCTTTACACATATGACATTAAATTTCGTTAAAGATAAGCTAAGGGAACTTTTTTTTTTTTAAACAACTAAGGGAACTTGTTGATTTACCTCTTTTATGATTAAAAAAAATCTCTTGATAAGAATGCCACTTATTCAAATAAAATGTGCCACAATTATTATCATATCTGGGACGGTTTTAAGTCTTAACCCCCACTATCCATTAAAAAAGAGTGCACTAAGTTTCTATTTTTCCTCATTTTTATCATTAGATTCCTTTGCTCTTTCTAACTCATCAGTTCCTCTTATGGGTAATTGAAAATTTTGATTTGTCTTCTTTGTTATCCATATTATTAATTATAGTAGCGAGAAACAAAACTTAAGACTGTGATATGTAAAAAGGAAATCAAGCTTTCTCACAAGCATATCTAAATATATGTGCATTTATATTGTAAAGGTTTCGTGAGAATTTTAGTTGAGATAATAGTCCCTGAAAATATATTAGATATTCCCTTAGTCTAATAATATTTGACAACCTTACTAAAAATAGTTATTTATGTTATGAAATATAAAGTAAATACAAGAAGAATAGAGAGAAGAAAGGATACTTTTTATTTCTCATGGGGGTTCTTGAGAAGTTATTTATATTGGAGGAAAACCCCTTTATTTATAGGGAAAAACTAACCTAGGGGTTTCTAACTTTTTCATAAATCGACATTCACTATAAATGGTAAAGTAGACATTTACTATGTATGGTAATATATTTATAACACTCCCCCTTGAATGTCTAATTGATAGATAATGGGCCACGTTAAAACCTTACTAGAAAAATCCAGTAAAAAAAATCTAGTGAAGAAAAAAGAGTCCACATCTCTAACAATACGCATACAGACTGCCTCATTAAAAACCTTTCAAGGAAAATCCAGTGGTACAAAACCTCGTAAGGAAAAAAGAGTACAACGCGTATCAACTTTCCCTAATGAGAACATCCTTTAGCTTTTGCATTCCGATCTTATGCACCATCTATTTGAAAGTTGTAATTGAAGGAGACGGTGAATAAATCAGCCACATTGTCACTTGAACGAATCTGTTGTACATTAATATCACCATTCTTTTGGAGCTCATGTATGTAGAAAAATTTTGATGAAGTATGCTTCAATCTCCTTTTATGAATCCTCCCTTAAGTTGTGCTATGCATGCTAGATTATCGCCGTATATTGTGGGTACATTGTCACATTTCACACCACATTTTTCTCGAATAAGATGTATCATGGATCTCAACCATACTCATTCTCGACTTGCTTCATGAATAGCTATTATATCAGTATGGTTCGATGAAGTGGTTAGATAGACTGGTTTGTATAACTCCAAGATATGGAAGTATCCCTACATGTGAACATATAGCTTATTTGAGATCAAGCTTTATATGGGTAAGATAAGTACCCAACATCAGCATAACCAATAAGGTCGGGACTACGATCTATAGAATAAAATAATCTCATATGTTTGATCATATTTCCATGTCTCCTAGTAGGAGCAGAACTATATATACCTTGCTAACAAATTGACCGTAAAAGGCTAGTCATGCCTTGTAGTGTTTGCAAGATACGTTAGTGCACCAATTGCATTAAGATATGGTACTACATAACCAAGAAATTCCTCATTCTTTTCTTGAGCTCGGAATGAATCCTTATTCAATTATGCATGTTTCTCATTTAAGCAAATATTCTATTGCTTTTGAAAACTCTCCAAGAGTTTCAATAATTTTCAAGCTATAAGTTTATACTACATAAAGATTATAAATAAGTTTCCCAAAAACTTTTATATGCTTCAAACATTTAAATCCTTTAGGTATTTTCATATAGATTTTTGTCCAGTGACAATATCAATATGTGTAACATCTTCAAGTTTTTGGACTGCAAATCAAATAAGTGTTATACTTACCAATATGCATCCTTTCATGTCACTTGATAAATGTTTCTACGTCAGCATGCTTAAATAAATGTAGAATTTAGATTCTTATAATCTCTTACAATATTGCGCCAATATTGTATCAAAGATATTGATAATATATCATTTCGTATCGGTTCACAGTGCGACATAACATTTTGAGATCTCATCACTTCATCATTTTCAAGTACCTGAATCTCTCATAAGATTTCATGAAGCTTTATGCCGTAGGTTCTTCAAGTGCATATTGCCTTCTGATATGATTATGTACTCCTTATCCTTTTCAAGGATTATTTTATTTGAAACTGATTGATCCACCACGCCTAACGCATGCATAGACTTTATCCTTTATGAACATAAAATAGGAGCACTTATAGCTAAAATATAAGATGCGTTCGGTATTTGACTTGAATTATCTTTTGAATAAGGATCTGATGATAATTCCTAACATATTTCATAGCTCCTTATAATCTCTCCCTTATATTAGAAAAACTAACAGACATCCTCCATCTTTTTTGAGGAATCCATCTTTATACATTATGGTATATTTATTTATCAAATACCACACATCAAAACTACTAGATCGAAAAATTGATTCCTGACCTTAAACCAATTGAGAGGGGAGTATTAATCATAATTTTTGGTCTAATGCAAATAAGTGTTATTATATGAAATATATCGTACTTCAGGCAAACACATGTGGCTTTGTTCTCATAAGAAATGATTCAACTATTTATCAAAGGCATTTAAAACCAACTTAATTAGTATTATCAAGATGAATTGCCTCGATTTCACAATCTAAAAGTTATGCTCTTAACTTAATTTTATTGAGCAAGCAACTTTATGAATGTTAATCTGCAGGTTGATAATAAATGTACATGTGATCATCTTACTAATGTATCTTTTTAACATATCACATGATAGGTGAACAAACCTATATTCACTTTTTATAATTTTCAAATTTTAAGGGATTAAGTCCTAACATTAGTTGGTGCAGCCAACTTATCATAAGAACACACAATATTGAAAGTATTAAAAGTAATGAAGAATTTTTTAATTCTTCAATATATGTTCAATACTCAGTATGCTCATCTTTGAAATGTCATAATCGTTCATGTCAATTTATGAAATTTCATACGAGTAAACTCTAAGTTTACCATGACATGTACATTTTACTTTAGTAAATTTGAGATTTACAATTAGATGAATAAATTTCAGATTAACTACTTTAGAAGTAGATTTTAAAATAACTCTTCTCAGTTATTCAGCCTCTTTCGGGGGTGAATTGTGATACCATCACAATCAAGTGCGCATTTGTATTAATAAGCTTCTTATTCCCTAGGAATGAAATATAATCATGCCTTAAGACTATCAAATTGTGATAGCTTATAACCTCTTTTATTATTTTGCTACTTCACGAGCACATCAAGGCATACATATTTTTCAGACTTATCATATATTTCTACCATATTCACTTCAAGAATGAAGCAAATTGTCATCTTTCAGACTTATCGTATAGTGCTACCACATTCACTTCATGGAATGGAGCATATTCAATGGACAAGTTTCATTACTTTTTATCAAATACATATTATTTTTTTGCCTTAGCCATCATAATATCATTAATTTGGTGTATTGAGATTCAAACTCAACATCTTATCCATATAAAGGCGTCTTAGGCTATAAATCAATGGAACTTTGAAGCCAACATCTTATCATCATGGTGCAATGGAACTTGTAACCCAATGTCTTAGCCTCTTAATGAGATGAGACTTAATTCATCATTATATCTTTTAACAATATTATTCTTCATGAACAAATTAAAAGCACAAATGGTTCCAGACCAATTATTTTTCCTCAAATCTAACAATAATTATATCATTAGTAGCAAAAGACAAATAACATAATGAATTACTAACCTTGATATTACCTTTAGATTTATAATCTCACCTTATTTGACAGAGTCTCATGCTAATAACGTGTTATAAAATATAAAGTAAATACAAGAAGAATAGAGAGAGAAGAGAGGAGACTTTTTATCTCTCATAGGGATTCTAGAAGAGTTTTTTATAATGGAGGAAAACCCTTTTATTTATAGAGGAAAACTAACCTTGGGATTTCTAACTTTTTCATAAATAGACATTCACTAAAAATGGTAAAGTAGACATCACTATATATGGTAAAGTAGATATTCACTATATATGGTAATATATTTATAACAGTTCCATAATAATTGTCCAAATTATTGAATCAAGAGAGAATTAATTAAAATTTTGGAAACTTATATAAAAGTATATCCAAAAATTTACATTACAAAATATAGTCCATTTTACATTACATTATCAAAAAGGAAAACAAAAATAAATAGCACTCCGGATGAAATTATTGACACAAAAATGACTATTGAATTTTAATTTCATTTTCTAGCTATTTGTTGACAGCTTTATACAATATTGGTACAAATTTGATACATATTTTTATGCATCTTATTCATATATTTTTTATACAACAATGATACAAATTCTATGCACATCATATTAAAAATGCATATTCTATAGATGACACAATTTTACCCATGAATTCATTGCTCAATTTTTTTATGAACTTTGTCAATATGGTGTATGAACTACCCCGGGCTAAATGGCCCAAAGTATGAAATGATCATAATATGGAATTTGTTTGGACCGATTGGTCATGAATGTCCAATGACCCAAACATGAGCCAATTGTTTTGAAAAGGGTCAGCTCATGCCTTTTTTAATTAGTAACAACTTGATACAATTTGTAGCCCAAAGCTCATTTAATGCACGATTCATGAATGTTTTATAGTTGTTCATTATCGCTACAACTAATAAACATACAAATATATAAAATTCATAGACCAAGCATATATCAAATCTACATTATAATTTTATAACCGTAGCTCAAATTTTTGGATGTTCAACAATTATTGATGCTCTAAGCTTCAAAACTTGTAAATTGAACTTTTATAAATAAGTTCTATTTCAAGAGGGTATGATTGCAAAAGATTAGATATGTATCGAGGAGCCCAAATTGAAGTTTTAGATTATTTAGTATAGTTTTGAAGTGTTTTTGGATGAATTTGGTGCTTGAATTTATGGAAAAAGTAATAGTTTGTTTTTTGTATACAATTGTATATTGTGGTATATACAGTACAATATTTTATTTTGATGATTTTCTTGTTTCTTTTCATTTTATACACACTTATACAATGTTGATACACTGTTTGGATATTATATATACATATGAATATATTTGTATAATTATGTATATTATTGAATAATTATACATATAACGTTATGTAAGGTAATAAAAAGTCTGTATAGTATATACAATAATATATAATACAATAAACATATGTATACAATGTAATTCAAACAAAAATTTAATTTTCATTCTATGGACAAATCCTGGTTTTGAGCTATAAACATCATGCGCAAATCCTTTCGCATCTTCCTATAATGCTCAACTAGTCTCCTCACGAGATGAATAGCCTCAGTATTCGAGCGACCAGGCATGATACCAAATTGATTTTTGAAAATAGCAACGAACCTCCTCAACCTCAACTCTACCACCCTCTTCCAAACTATCATAGTGTGACTCAATAATTTGATACCCTTATAGTTGTTGAAACTCTAAATGTCACCCATATTTTTGTATAAAGAGATCATCATACTCTATCTCTAAGCTTCGATCATCTTTTCTGTCCTAAAAATGATGTTAAACAACTCGATCAACCACTCTATACCTGCCCCACCAGTGTTTTTTCAAAAATCTATTAAAATCTTTTTTGGCCTAGTCTCCTTACCCCTATGCATCCTACGATAGAACCTTTAACCTCCCCAATCTTTCTATGCCTACAATAACCGTAGTCACGACACCTCCCTGAGTTCTCTAAGTCCCCATCCCAAAGCCTTTGTCCCTCCGTCCCTCTCTATCATTCAAAAGTTTATGAAAATACAACTGTTATCTTCTCCTAATGAGGGAATCCTTCATCAATACTTTTCCATCATCTCCGTTGATGCACTTAACTTGGTTAAGGTCATGAGCCCTCCTCTCTAAAGCTGTATTCATTTCTCTTCTTCATCTTTGTTGTCAACCAACTTAGCATAAGTCACCTTCTTGGTATCCACCTTTCTTTTCACTTTTTTGTCCCACCACCATTCCCTTCAGTGTTTAGTAGAATGACCTATCGAGACACCTAATACCTCTCTAATTATCTCCTTGATATAACTAACAGCCGATCTCATATATTGTTGAAATACCCTGGTTTTTGGACCTTAGAAAATTTTCTTGATTTATGGTTTCTGGTAAAGATACGACTTAGGGGAATGAGTCATACACTTAGGTATGGATGGTATGATCTAGTCGTATGCTGAACAGTGTTGATTGGTGGGATTGATATAGTTACTAGAATAGGTATAATTTGGGTAGTACGAGTCGTATAGTTGGGTACGAGTTGTTTGGTTACTTCACTTAACCTTAGACTTGGTAACTTAAGTTGGATCTGAGTACGAGTGGCTCACCATGAGTCGTAAGCTAAGGTATGAGTCATACCCAGGATTCGTATGGTGGTCAGTATTCAAACCTTATGGATTCTATTCTGCCAAGGGTACGGTTTATAAATATTAGTCGTACACTTGAATATGACTTGGGTTTAGGTGTGTCATACCTTGGACAGTGTTGGGTTCAAGGGAGAAATCCTAGGGTATGAAAGGTGGGGTACCACTTGTATAAGATGGGTACGACTCGTAAGTGTTAGTCGTACCCTAAGACGGGAATTTAATGCAGTTTAAGTGAGGGGAATCTGGATATTTTTCACTTATTCTAATAAGGTCCCATGACTTATATTGAACTTGGGAGGTTATTTGCCTATTATTCTATTCTTAAACACTCTTAAATTCTCTCTAGAGATCTTGGGCAAAAGAAGCTAGGGTTTCATCTTAAGGAGTAAATTAGGGCTTGTCTTGGTGATTTCTCTCCATCATCATCATGGTTTAAGAAATATTCTCTTCCCTCATTGTTAGTTCCAACTAAAGGCGTGGTTTTATACAATGTTTTCATGATTTGGATGTTGTATGATTTTTAGTTTTCAAATATAATTTAGGGGTTTTGGTTATAAATGCTTGGCTATGATTTTTTCATGTTTTAATTATGATTTTATATGCATTAATGGTGGTTTTGGATAATTCATTGCATAGGAATGGTTCTTTGATAATGGACTTAGGTTTCGGAAATACTATGCCCCTAATGTGTTTGATAAAATCCCTATAACAATATTTTCACTATATTATTGGATTTTCAATGGAACTTATGCATGGTTCAAAACTAGTAATAAAACTCAAAATTATATGAATGGTTTAAATGGTTTTGAATGGATTAAAAAGGTCGTGTTGGTCATGGTTTTGGTTTAATTAGAAATTATGTGGGGTACATGGGAATCCCCTAAGGATTGGCTAAGGACAATAATTACAAGTTATAGTCGGTATAATGATACCACTACTAATAAGCTTGGTTAATAATAATGGAATAATGGTTTGGTTGAAAAATGGTTTTAGTTGGGCTTAAAAGAGGTGGTGTGTAGCATAGCTGTGGAAGGTAGAGGTCCTGGGGGGGGGGGGGGGATCAAAACTGAAAACTTAGTTTTTTCGATATGAGGTTTAGTCCTAAGGATTATGTGTATGATTCCACACTTTATATTTTGGGGGATGTACTAGTCATTTCAGGTTTTCTTCCCTGGTCGTGCGGCTTCACGCATTGGGACTCTTTCTGCAAGGGGAGCTAAACCCATATAGCCCATGGGTGGTTTAGGACGATAGAGCTACACAACCCAGGTAAAGATTTTAAATAGCATGCTAAACCCAATTCCCTTTCCCGGCATAGTTGTATATGTATGTTTTGTATGCATATGGATAGTTTTACTTGGTTTTATAAATGGCATTATTTTATCCTTATCCTAAGTTCATGCTAGTGTTCACCCACTAATGCATCTTCAGGCAGCTGTGTCCCCACACGATATAGGAATTGACCGTTCTACTCTTCTTTGTTAGCATTCGGACATTTGAGGGTCATCTTTGGATTGAAGTGGTGAGCTTTTATCTAATGTAGCGACCCAATTTGCTGAACCGGAATGCTACATGATGCTCATGAACCCGAAGGACCACAAGCTAACCCATGATTGATATCTGTACCTGTATACTACATAAGATAGCATAATAATGCGGAATCATGCACTGAAAGGCCATAAGGTTTGATCATGAACATAACTGAATAACGTAACGTCTGTATGGGGTAATAGAATACCCAAAACAAAACTAAAGTCTAAAATATGATAGTATATATCTAGTCTGAATCTAGTCTGAAAGCCTCTACTATCTGAAGAATCTGAATAAGGAGTTGATAGGACATGTCCCAAATAACTCCAACTAATAAGCTAATCAATGAGATACTAGAAAATTATTTTGTCCTCGAAGGATGAGGACTCACTTCTACTTTGACTGCTGAATCTAGAATTACTGCTAATTTGGAACTCGTGTCTTTGAACCTATAGTGTAACATAAAATAAAAGCACCATAGCACGAATATGTCAGTACATATGTACTGAGTATACATGTGAGGTAGGCTAAATGCAATGGTTCATATGCATGAATAATGCTAACTGACTATCTAACATGAACGTGAAAATACATGCATAAATACGTAAATGTAATTGACAATGTGTTTTTGTAATTTCTGAGTCTGTATACTGATAACGTGACATGCTAGTAATTGATATGACTAATAACATGAAGGACTATATCTGAATAATACTGATAACATGGGTGACTGTATCTGAGTATAACTGATAACGTGGGTGACTGTCCTGAACCTGATGGAACTATCTGAGTTCCTTATTATATCTGAGTTGACCGTATTTGACAGTCCTGAAATCTGAAGAACTATCTGAGTTCTATTACTGAGACTGATTGACTGTATCTGACAGTCCTGATTCTGTAATAAAAAATTATGGGAAGTAGTATCTAACCGACATGCCCCAAAAGTGCTATAATAGCTGAGCTGGGGTTCAATCTATGCCCTAATTGGAAGAGTGTCAATACCGCGCCACTGGTAAGGACAACATGTGAGTAACCCTCATATAACAGGTAACTCTAACGAGACTAGTGGGAACCCTTACATAATAAGTTAATCCATCTCATCTACCCTCATATAGCAGGCTACGGTGTCTAATCCTATGCTGGCTACATAGTTCTGGAACGCAAGGATTACTTCTAAGAATCACACCCTCGTATAGCAGTTGAGTCCCCATCCTTGGGTTCACTCGGTGCTAATTTCTACTCCCATTTGAATGGACACTAACCATGATTTACTGAACTGAACTGAGCATGGACTGAATTACTGAATTTCCTTGGCTGACAGAATACTACTGATATCTGACAAATGACTGAGTCATGAGATTATGGAGATTTTTCCTGAGTCATAAGACTATCTTAAGTCTAAGAGTTCATAGTTTGACTAGAGTATCATGAAAACATGACATGGCTCTAGGCATATAGCTAATATTTTGGGTACAAGTACCCCCAGGACACGATAGAAGGAAACTGACATAGCATGGTTTACTTGAAGACTTGACTAACATCATAATACATACTACACTCACAGGAGCCTTTCATCAAACATATAATAGGCATAAACTTGTACATACATGGGGATTTCATTATATCATGCTAGTTAGACAATTTTCCTTCAGCTAGGCATTTAATCAAACATAATGTAGGCATAGTACATGTAAAGCACATTATACAACAATTAAACATCATGTTTCATTCCAATTCCATCATACAAGGTTTTAGTCATGAGATTTTACAAATCTTTATCAATACTAATCAACCCACATGGAATTTATCATCAAATCATGGAATAGAAATCAATTCCTCATTTATCAACATGAAAGAGAACATCCAAAGCATGAAAACATAAAGAAAATCCATAAATTGTAGTTGAAAAGGGATTCTTGGACTTCATCAATGAAAGGAGCCCATGAATGAACACTATGCATATCTTAGTTCATGATTTCGTGAAGATTGATGGTGAAACCTTCTTGAAATTAGACCTTCGATGAAAACCCTAGCTTGAGTTCTTAAGAGTATTTGAGAAAAACATCAATATTTTGGATGAATAAGGGCTAAATCCCGTGTTTGGAAGCTTATATGGGGGGGGGGGGAGCAAATTGACCATTTTAACCCTAGACACGTAATTAAATTTTTAGTAAAATTTCCTGAGTTAGGCCCTTGACACGACGCGGCGTTATCGCATCGTGTTACTGGAAATTGACAATTGGGAAACTGCATGGTGGCGCGATGCGGAGCTATCGCGTTGTCACCTTGTCTACGATCTGGAAGTTTGGCGCGACGTGCCAGTATCACAGAGCAACACTGGAATTTGACAATTGCCATTTGAGCTATCTCCGCGATGCGCTGAAGGCTCAGATCAAACACTGTCTCACTAAAAAGGCTCTGACTCTTCGTCCGGGTGTCAGATTTGAGCGATTTATATATCTATGGAAAGCTTATTCAATTTACCATGTGATAGGAAGTGAAAATTATGGAAACACCACGTGTATAAGAATTAATTCTTATTTCAAAGCAAGTTTTAACATCTTTGAGAGAATTTTCTAGCTAAGAAAAAATACGGGTATTATATCTTTTTGGAAAACTCTATTTCATGGATGTTATTTCATACTATGAATTATTTATGGATATTGGTTTTGGCTTTTATTGGGGGCATATTCCAATCAGATATTTATATTCTTTTAGTTAGAGGCTTTTGTGGAACTACTATGGGTTAGAATGAGCGGGATTGTTATTGATGTTAGCCTTACCATTGGTATTCATATTGGGGATGATATCGATTGATGATATTGTTGGTTGTTCCATCTTTTTTTATTTTGGGAATTATATTTGATTATTAACTAAACTTATTTGGCTATGGTTGGATCTATGATTTGGTTTGGCTTAGTATGGTTGGACGGTTGGTATGGAATGGTCTCTGGCCCTGGCTGGACTTGGTGTGGTTGTACGGTTGGTACGGAATGGTCTCTGGTCCTGGCTAGACTAGGGACGCCAATTATGACAAGGCCTCGGGTCGGATCGTGTCAAGTTGGTATCAGAGCTTTAGGTTCATAGACAATTGGGAATCCACAAAGCCATGTCTAGTAGAGTCTCTTTTAAGGGTGTGTAGTGCACCACACTCATAAGAGAGAGGCTATATGGAATTTAGGAATATTTTACTTTCTTGGTATTCTATTTTCAAGCTTAGAGTTTTTGTCCTGGAATCTCCTCTAATCATTGTTTGGTCGTCTTTCAGATTATTTCTCATAGTTATGAAACACAAGAAAACTCTTCATTCCCATCTAGGGACAATGTTGATGCATTTGGAGTTCGTCTTCGATATCAGGGTCCTATCTCTGATTGTTCTGGTGTTCCTCTGGTTGCTACTAGTCCTCTTGAAGATGATGTGAATAATTCAAAATTTTGCTAGTCTATTCATATTATTGCTCAGTTGGTTGCTGCTCAGGTTGAGCGGGATGTGTCTGATGGTTGTCTGCTGAGGCCACAAGGGTTGGCCAATTTATAAAACTAATCCTTCTACTTTTAGTAGGGTGAAGTGAAGAAGAATCCTCAGGGTTTCTTTGATGAAATAGAGAAGATATTCAGGGTGATGGCCACAAATATGGAAGGTATAAACTTTGTAGCTTATTATCTCAAGAATGTTGCGTACCAATGGTACAAAGAGTGGGATAGGGATAGAGGTGATGTGGAGGATTTGTTCTGATGGGATGACTTTTCTAGATCATTTCTTTCCTCAAAAGCTGAGAGAAATGAAGATGTAGGAGTTTGTGAATCTTAACTAAGGGAGAATGTCTGTCAAGAAATATGCCTTGAAATTTCATTAGTTGTCAAGGTATGCTCCTGATTTGATGGCTGACATGGGAGCGGGGATGGGAAAGTTTGCTTTTGGGCTATCTCGGGATTTGATATTGGAAAGCAAGACTATTTTTCTAATCAAGGATATGGACATTTTGAGGTTAGTTATCCATATACAGCAGGTGGAGGATGAGAAGAGGAAATAGGCAGAGTTCGGAGATAGGCAGGGTAAGAGGAGCAGGTTTTCTAACTAGGGAGGTGCTCGATCTCAAGGTGGTCGAAATAGAGGAAAATGGCCAAAAAATAAGTGTGGGAGTTCTGCTTCTTTCTCTACTGTTAGCGCTGCTTACCCGAAATGGTTGGGTGACAGGCATCCACAAAATAGTGATAAATTTTAGGCATAAGTTACCTAATATTAGGAAAATGGGGGTTAGGCAATTTCTTTATGCCCTCCTTGCTGGTTTTATGGTCGTCTTCATCGGGGTTATTATGATGAAAGAAGGGACAAGTGTTTTAAATATGGCTAGCCAGGCCATATGTTCAAGAATTATTTGGTTGGTAAGGGAGCTTTGGGAGAAGTCAAAACTCTGATTGTTTTATCTTCTCCTCCTGTGCCTAGTGGTATGGCTTCGGTGTCTTCTCCTGCTTGTGGTACCAATACAGGGCGGAATAAGTTGTATGCTCTAGCATCTCGGTAGGAATCTAAGGCATCACTTGATGTCGTTACTGGTACATTACAACTCTTTTCTTATGGCGTGTATTATCTGCTTAATCTGGGGTCTACTCTTTCTTATATGACTTTATTCATGGCTATATGTTTTGGTTTTGATCCTGAGGTTGTTTAGGATCCTTTTTATGTTCTACCTCGGTAGATGACTCGATTATTGCTAAGAGATTATATAGGGGGTGTGGTATCTGTTGGTGGTAGGTAGAATTTGGTGGATTCATTTGAACTTAATATGGTTAATTTTGATGTTATTCTAGGGATGGATTGGTTACACTCTTGTTACACATACTTGGATTGTCGGAACCATAAGGTTGTTATTAGGTTCCCTGGTGAACCGGTTATAGAGTGGGAGGGTGGTTCCCTAGCTCCTAGGGGGAGGTTTATTTCTTATCTTAGAGCACGGAGGTTAATCTATAAAGGTTGTATTTATCATTTGGTTCGGGTCAAATATTCTAACTCGGAAGGTCCTTCTTTACAGTCAATTTTGGTGGTTAATGAGTTTCCTGAGGTCTTTTCGAATGATCTTCCTGGTGTTCCTCTGGATAGGGAAATAGAGTTTGGTATTGATTTTGTCCCAGACACTCGTCTAATATCTATTCCTCCTTATATAATGGCTCTGGATGAGTTGAGGAAACTCAAGGAACAACTTAAGAATCTTCTCGATAAGGGGTTTATTCATCCTAGTATATCCCTGTGGGTTTCACCGGTGTTGTTCATGCACAAGAAGAATGGTTCCCTTTGGATATGCATTGACTATCAATCGTTGAGTATGGTAATAGTCAAGGACAAGTATCCTCTTCCAAGAAAAGATGACTTGTTTGATCAGTTGCAAGGTGCCAAGTTCTTCTCTAAGATAGATCTTTGGTTTGGGTATCATCAACTTAAGATTAGGGAGGTAGATATCCCTAATATGATTTTTTGCACTCGGTATGGGCATTTTGAATTCTTGGTGATGTCATTTGGTTTGACTAATGCTTCGACATCATTTATGGATTTGATGAACATGATTTTCAGGCAGTTCTTGGATCTCTTTGCCATTGTGTTTATTGATGACATACGGGTTTATTCCAAAAGTGAGGTGGATTATGCTAATTACCCTCGTGTGGTATTGCAGACCTTGAAGGAACATCAGTTGTATTCCAAGTTCTCTACATGTGAGTTTTGGCTGAACGCTGTGACTTTTCTTGGTCATATTATATCTAGTGAGGGAATTATGGTGGACCCTTAAAAGGTGGCTGTGGTTAAAACGTGGCCTAGACCTACGATTCCAACCGACATTCAGAGTTTCTTGGGTTTAGCTGGGTATTATCAGAAGTTTGTGGAGGTCCTTTCAATGATAGCTGCTCTTTTGACTAAGTTGACTAAAAAAGTGAAGTTTTATTGGTCAGATGCTTGTGAGGGGAGTGTAGAGAAGTTGAAAGATAAGCTAACTTCGGCTCCGATTTTGACATTACCTGAGGGTAGTGAGGGGTTTGTGGTTTATTGATGCATCTAGGGTAGGACTTGATTGTTTTTTGATGTAGTATGGGAAGGTTATTGCCTATGCTGCTAGGCAGTTGAAAGTGCATGAGAGGAATTATCCTACTCATGATTTAGAGCTGGTAGTGGTGGTTTTTCCTTGGAAAATCTGACGACATTATCTATATGGAGTACACGTAGATATCTTTTCTAATCATAAGAGTCTACAGTATGTGTTCACCCAGAAGGAGCAAAATCTCAAATGAAGGAGATGGTTGGAGCTTCTCAAGGAATATGACATGAGTCTTCACTATCAGGTAAGGCTAACGTGGTCGCTGATGCTCTTAGAAGGTTATTTATGAAGAGTCTGGCTCATGTAGAGGAAGGAAAGAGGGAATTGGTGAAAGATATTCACTATTTCTCTAATCTTGGAGCTAGTCTTTTGGACTCCGAGGATGGTGGGGTGATGGTACAGGAAGTGGTTCAGTCATCTCTTGGTACAAAGATTAAGGAGAAGCAAGTGCTAGATCCTATCTTGATGAAAATCAAGAGTAATGTGGGTATGCAGAAGGTAATGGTGTTTGAGATCAGTGGTGACAGTACTTTACGGCACCAAAAAAAATTGTGTGTTCTTGATGTCGACGGTTTATGGCAAAGGATTTTGGCTAAGGCGCATGAATCGCGCTACGTTGTACATCCCATCTCGACAAAGATGCATCATGATCTCAAGAAGATGTATTGGTGGAATGGTATGAGAAGGAACGTGACTGATTTTGTGGCCAAGTGCTTGGGGTGTCAACAAGTTAAAGTTGAGCACATGAGACCAAATGGGTTGTATCAGGAGATTGATTTACGTCAGGTTTAACTGGCGGACGAAGATAGTCTCAAAGAGACCGCTGAAGAAGAGTACGTTAAAAAGAGAGATAAGCGAGAAAAGAAAGACCCAAACGTCCACTCTACCCACCAACTTATGCAAACATCATGCCCAATACTCTACTATAATAAGTATTATGTCCTAGTTCCTAGATCATCCATATTTATGTGCATGAACTTGATTAGCTAAATCACTTAGGAAGATAACCATCTAATAATACATCACTTGAATATTGCAATTGTTCTTGACTCTATCCTGAATTTTTCCTGCATCCTTGTGGAGATGCCAAGGAGATTTAGCACTATTATTATTAAGAGTTTGAGCTAATAACATAGAATCAACCACGCTCAATAGATGTATTAATTTGATTTGGGTTACAAAGCATGTATTAATATTTCTAAACTATACCGCGAGATCGGTATATAATACAACCGTCACAAATATAATGATTTATATGATTTACATCATTTCTCATGAGAGAATTTAGGGTGTGTTAACGCTCTAATTCCGCCTATCTTGGCACTTACCACCACCCTTGTGCAACCTAGGCCCACCAACCATGTCACCTCGCCCCGCACACACCCCTGCTCACTCTCCTGCCTTCATATAAAATTTTTTGTGATATATTTTTTATTTATTAATCAAATAATAGTAAATAAATAAATAAATAAATTACTTACTTATCAAAAAAGTATTTTTCGTGAAAAATGTTTCTTTGTACCAAACACGCCCTTAGTGCAGACGGAATTACTAATTAAATTGATGGATGCATTATTATTCACCTTTCCTGTCGGTGTCGTTACATTGACGGAACAAGCTTCTATAGAGCTCAATTAATGGAGAAAGTGCCAACTGACCGTTTGTTATCGAGGGAAATAGGAGGCATGGACCAAATGTGCACCAATTTTGCAAAGTTGAGGTACTACTAGTATATTTAAGGCTCGTATATTATTTGACTTTTCAAAGGGTGTTCATTTTTTTTTCTCCTTTTCTGAATAGCAGAAGAAATTTAATTTGAGCATATATCAAAAAACGATTACCTTACCCAATTTTTCTTGGACATAACAATGATTTTTTAAGAGTAAGAATTCTTTCAAATTCTACTTCCTTGACGACAAAAAGACCTTATTCTTTGAAAATCCTTACATCAATTTCACATACTGTCATTCTTACTGACAAAAATATCTCGTTAAAGTTATTTATCTTTTTTCTTCAAAATGTCATTTCATTTTTGTATATTTTCATTATAAATAAATAATTATTAAAATAATCCTTATATTTTGAATTTTTTTTTTTATCAAAATAGTCTCTTAAGTTAATTTTTAATTTGAGATGTTCCTTACTCCTTAAAAATATGAAATACTAATAACTTTTTAACTATAAAAAATAGTGTATACAATTTTAATTTAAATTCTAGTTGTAATATTAAAAGAATAAAGTCCAACCTAAAAGGTGATAGATAAAAAAGCTTATATGCATTCTATTTTTGAAAACTTAAGAGTTCAATAATAAAATATTAATTTATATTATGATTAATTTTTTTTTTTAATAAAATAGGTCAAATTTAGTTATTAATTTCTTCTACTTCAAAAATTATTTTCATAAAATTCAAAATTCATATAGAAGACAATGAATTCCTTCAATAAAAATAAGAAAGTAAAAAATTTAGGATCTCTAGCTAGTATAAAAACAATCATATATAAATATTTTAACGAATTTTTGTAATAAATAAAAGCATAGATGCAGGACGTCATGATAATATCATAAATCATTCAACATTAAATAAAATTTGTAAATTTCATATAATCATTGTGTCATTTAAAAATATTAAAGTTTTCAAATATTATTTTTATCAATCTTGTGATAATATTTTATTTTACCACTTCAACTTGACTTTAAAAATTAAATACATCTCCTAATTTTATTTTATTTTATTTTGTTTTTCTTTTTACTATTATGATATGTCTTTTTAAATTATATTGCGTACTTATCTATAAAAATTTTAATTCATGAAGTAAAAACATAAAATATAGTAGGAGGCCTATTAATATTTCATATCAAAGAACAGAGACTATCAAAAATTAAGATTTAACTTAAGGGATTATTTTAGTGATTTTTCTCTTAAAAAATAAAAATTGTTTTAGCAATTGTTAGATTGTAAAAAAAAATATATAAAATTAAATGATATTTTTGAAGAAAAAAAATAAAATTGACTTTGATAATTTTTCTTTTTAAATTAAGTGACATATCAAAAATTAACTCGAATCAAGAAGGTCAAGAATTAACTTTCCTGAAAGATGGCAATTAAAAATTACTCCAAATGCAATGTTCACTTTCGTGGAAAAGTAGAAGAGCACAGATATCTATGCCTTAAATTTAGAAAATTAGCAATAAAAATAATGAAGATACTGGAGACATAATTCCAAATGCCTACATAAAGATATTTATGTTTAAACAAAGTTCACTTTCTTGTAAAAATAGAAGAGCATATAGTAAGTGAATAAGAGGGAAAATACTAGTTTCTACTATATAGAAGCATCACTTAGAGGACGATCAAAGGTATGTCAGTCATTAAGTCAATATATAGGGTTAAAATGATAATTTTGTTTATCAGTCAACTATATAATCAGAGAATTCTGGAAAGATTTTCTTTTCTCTCTATTGAAGAAGTAGCTCTTGAAATTGTTCAGTCATCATAGTTATACACCTCAAATGAGTCTGCCAGAACTACTGTTGAAATTTAACACTTTGCTGGTAAATGATTATTCATATGTCATGCAAGTACACTAATGGCTTCTCTTTTAATTTTGAAAGCGAACTGTTCAAGCAGGATTTGAGTTTTGTGATACAAAATCAAGTGATTTTCATGGAGTGAAAATACTGCTGCAGACCTACCTTGATGATAAGCAATAATGGAATTTGATTGATTTTGTGGATGTAATACTAGGTCAACCCACAGTGGGAACTGTTTTTATAATAGACAATAATTAAGATGATGATATTTATTCCATTGTCATTGCTCTTAACTTGGAGAGATATAAGGTGAGAAGCTAACATTTGGTGTGCTATATCCATTTGTCACCACGTTATCCGGCCTGTGATGTCAAATTTGAAGATGCTTTTGTAATTGAACTTGTTAAACGTTTTCTTCTTTGGTTGTCTTGTCACAACATCACCTTCAACATCGGCGGATTCTACCATTAAAAATAAAAACACATAAAAAAACCAGCTAAATTATAAAAAGATTGAATATTGATTAAAACCTCAAAGAAAAAGCAATTCATAGATTGCAATAAATTGAAAAAAGTTTTTAACAGAAATGTAAGGTAAAACTACATATAATAGATCCTTATGATTTGACCTTTTTTTGGACTTTGTGCATAGCAAAAGTTCTAGTGCATCGGGCTATTATTATAAGGAATTGAAGAATTTTGAAAGAATTTTAAGTTCCAATATCCAAACATCATGACTTACTGATTAGTTGTTGGAAGAATTGGATTTGTTCATCGTTTTGGGAATAAAATCTTCAATGTCTTCAGTGAATTAGAAATGATTGGGTTTAGTAAATCAACATAGTTATGTCCATTAAAAAGAATAAACACTGATAGATCTCTACAATTTCTATTCTGAGTCTATTAGGAATATAGTTTCAAAAAATTATATAACTTATAGTCATAGTAACACATGTAGCTTAATAGAAAGACAAAATTTCATAATTCAGAGGAACATACCCTGATCGACATCGCATTCATTGTTGTTTGCCTCTCTCCATTGTTGCCTGCCTCTCTATGATCAAATGGATTTATCTTAAACATATTTAATCTGTATAAGATGAAGATCATTCTATAGATCCATCACCAACTCTACAATTATATCTAGAAAAGAAAAAAAAAGGAAAGTTCAAAAAAAATTATTAAAAAAAGAAAATCAAAACAAAACTAACAAAATCAGGTTAATAATAAAGTGTGGTTGAATCACGATAGTAATACTTTATTTTGTTTGCTGAGAAGGGTGAAGAAAGTAACAACTTTACTCCGTCACAGAAGTAAATTTCTACTATAGAGGCAAGAGTACGCAACAAAAAATCTGTCACAACTCAAATATTAAAACAAATCCACATTCAAAAAATTGATTTAGGAAAATGAAATAATTTAGTCCAGTTATAAAGAAATGCCCAGAGCTATTTGACGTTCCATCTTCCTTTCACTTGTTCCCAAAACACTGTCCACACCCAATCAATGAACTAAAGAGTTTATTGTATATAAGAAATGTCTTCACTGCCTATTAAACATGAATAGTCAACAACAACAACAAACCCAGTGTATTCCCACCTAGTGGGGTCTGGAGGGGTAAGATGTACGCAGTCCATACCTCTACCTCTGATGAAGTAGAAAGGCTGTTTCCGATAGACCCCCGGCTCAAGACACAAGATACCACACAAACACATAGTAAAGCACAGAAGCAGATTACATATCATAAATACGGCACCCATAAGTAATATAAAACAGAGAAAGCAAAGGAAAGCACACAGATTCGTAATAAAACATGGAACACGGAAAACGGAATCATAACAGGAATAAAACCCCTCCAAGTAATTCCCTACACTAGCGACCCAAACTGGCCCTAATCCTCTGCCGAAATTCGCGCCCTCCAGACCTTCCTATTTAGGGTCATATCCTCGGTGAGCTGTAACTGTTCCATGTCCCGCCTAATCACCTCGCCCCAGTACTTCTTCGGTCTACCCCTACCCCGCCTAAAACCATCCAACGCTAGCCTCTCGCACCTACGGACCGGGGCATCCATGCCCCTCCTCTTCACGTGTCCGAACCATCTCAATCGTGCTTCCCGCATCTTGCACTCCACTGAAGTCACACCAACCTTCTCCCGGATAGTCTCATTCCGAACTCTATCCCCTCTAGTCAGTCCACACATCCAGCGCAACATCCTCATTTCTGCCACCTTCATTTTCTGGATGTGGGAGTTCTTAACTGGCCAATACTCTGCTCCATACAACAAGGCCGGACGGACTACCACCCTGTAGAATTTGCCTTTAAGCTTGGGCGGCACCTTCTTATCACACAGCACCCCCGACGCGAGTTTCCACTTCATCCATCCCGCCCCAATACGATGCGAGACATCCTCGTCAATCTCACCGTTACTCTGGATCACGGACCCAAGATACTTGAACTTATCCCTCTTACATACCTCCTGTGCTTTCAGCTTCACTACTACCTCATTCTCCCGCCTCACGTCATTAAAATTGCATTCCACATACTCTGTCTTGCTTCTGCTCACCCTGAACCCTTTAGACTCAAGAGTTTGCCTCCACACCTCTAATTTGTCACTCACACCCCCTCGAGTCTCATCTATCAGCACTACATCGTCTGCAAAAAGCATACACCACGGCACCTCCCCTTGAATGCGCCGCGTCAACACATCCATCACCAACGCAAACAAAAAGGGACTAAGAGTAGATCCCTGGTGCAATCCTGTCAGGACAGTGAAATGCTC
The DNA here is from genome assembly GCF_002878395.1 of Capsicum annuum. Classification (NCBI taxonomy): domain Eukaryota; kingdom Viridiplantae; phylum Streptophyta; class Magnoliopsida; order Solanales; family Solanaceae; genus Capsicum; species Capsicum annuum. The sequence goes on along the minus strand of NC_061117.1, from coordinate 198,613,509 downwards.
TGAGTCTCCTCCCGCCGTCCTCACCTGGGTTTTCGCTCCATCATACACATCCTTAATCACTCTGGTATATGCCAGCGGTACTCCACTCACCTCCAAACATCTCCAAAGCACCTCCCTAGGGACTTTGTCGTATGCCTTCTCCAGATCGATAAACACCATGTGCAGATCCTTCTTCCGCTCCCTATACTGCTCCACCAACCTCCGCACCAGGTGGATTGCCTCCGTCGTCGAGCGGCCGGGCATAAATCCGAACTGGTTTTCCGAAATAGACACTATCCGTCTCATCCTCACCTCGACCACTCTCTCCCAGATCTTCATAGAGTGACTCAATAACTTAATCCCCCTATAGTTATTGCAACTCTGAATGTCCCCCTTATTCTTATAGAGAGGGACCATGGTACTCCACCTCCACGCCTCGGGCATCTTTGCCGTCCTGCAGATTTCATTAAACAATCCAGTCAACCACCTTACACCAGCCTCTCCAACGAACTTCCAAAACTCCACCGGTATCTCATCCGGCCCCGTCGCCCTACCCCTTCGCATCCTGCGGACAGCTCGTCTAACCTCTTCTGCCTTAAAACGTCTACAATAGCTAAAATCCCGACACTCCTCTGAGTGCTCCAGTTCCCCTAACACAATAGCTCTATCCCCTTCGTCATTCAAGAGCCTATGAAAATACGACTGCCATCTCTTCTTAATGTGGCCGTCCTCCACCAACACTCTACCGTCCTCCCCCTTAATGCACCTCACCTGATCGAGGTCACGACCCTTCCTCTCCCTAGCCTTAGCGAGTCTAAACAACTTTTTCTCCCCTCCTTTCTCCTGATAAACATCGTCCAAAATTACCTGACTAAAAATTTCTTAGCGCAATTCCTTTCCTTTTGCATATACCTAATATGTATACATATTTTTAACAACTGAGAAATCCTCGAAGTAGTGGTGCACGGTTGAAACTCAGTAGATAAGGGGCCCACACCTCTACCATTTTAAATACCAAACTTCTCATGAGGTTCAAACCTGTGATGTGTGCCTAATTCACACATCGCGTGTTGCACTCTTACCACATGACCAAAACCCTAGGGGCTGCAGACACCTAATACAATACAAATTCGTCTTTGATAAAGGACATTAATTCTCATACAGGGATCATTTCTCAAACCAAACTGTCCCATGATAATACACTCAACTTCAGGTCGAGAGCAACACATTCGAGAGCAAAAAGCTCCAAAGAGCTTATATTCCATAATCAGAAAGAACCATCGCGAGACTGTAAAAAACTCAAGCCAGCAAAAGAATATGATTAATACCTGAGGAGAAGATAATAAAATAATATTCTGGAAATTCTCCAAGGTCTTTTGCTTGCAAAGGTTGTACATGAATAGTGAATAGTGAAAAGGAAAAAGAGGAGATTAATCAAGCATAAACGTTTGACTTAGGATAAAAAAGATGGCTATCATGAATAATTTTTTTTTTTTTTTTTTTGCAATAATAAGATTCACTGATGAGCATAGCGAATAAAAGCTCAAACCTTTCAAAATTAATTTGAATTATGAAAGTCGGCGACTGCATGTTTCATTTTTTTCCTAAAATATTGAGCAAGTTTTATATGGCTAAACAGTTATGTTCGATTGCCTCCATATGAAGGAAGAGTAAACCATATACTATTGGTCTTTCCAACATCACCATCATAAGTTGGATTGAAAAGTATTAAATATTAAAGAGCGGGAGATAAATTTCATACTTTCGAAGGAGGAATATGCAGACTGAAACTTCAGTAATTCGCCCCACATAATACTCCAACTTCTATTGCAAATCAGGCCCGAAAATAAGCAAACTAAATAAAGGTATAAACGATAAATAATTAAAAGAATAATAGTAACATAATTAAAATTCCACAAAAAGACATAGAAGAAAGAGGATTGGAATTTTACAAATCATATCATTATAAAGGTGCAAAAGAGCATGTATTCTAAAGTAAAACAATAATACCATTCTACAGCAAAATCTCATGGGTGATTTTCTTTTATTCACTTTACTTTTATACACTCAAAAGTATAAAAGAGGTAATTATTATAAATTTCAAAAGCCTATTGTTTTGACTTTTGGTGAAGTCAATGTATTAGTAATATACATGGCCTTCATTTTGGCCATATGAATGACCACTTATTACAACTTTTTAGTTTCCACGTTAATGAAAGTCATAATGCACAATCTAATAGGACCTAATTAAACAGTCAATTTAATTACTATATGATTATGATGGGAGGTAACTATAGGTAAAGGGAAAAAATGTCATTCAACTTTTGAAGGATATTTTCATAATCCAACTTTCAACTAAGGGGCTTCGAACTTTTAGATTAGTATATAGATGTGATAAGCTTTAAACTTAAAGCATGATGCAAAGCAATTAATCATAGAATCTAAAACAAAATACCTTTTTCAAAGTATGATTCAGCAAGACACATAAAAAAAAAATGACATGTCAAATTAAAGCTTACTCATAATTAATAGAATTAGAAGTTATGAAAGGAAGTATTGGGGGCGGAAGCGGAGGAGGGGGGATAGGCGCGTAATTTACTGAGCTGGCTAGTAGGAACCCTTCTATAAAAATCAGCATACACCATTGAGAGACTGTTGTACAACTCAAACACTGAATTTCATTGGACAGATTCAATTACAACACAATCTCAAGCTACAATACATGTAACAAACGACAATATGCATGTCCAAGATGGAGAGACAAAATAGAGAAACTGAGGAAAATATGGCTATCTCCGGAGAGATATTGTAATAAAGTATTCAAATACAATATAGAGAGAGAAAGATGGAGACCAAAAACTCAGTAGAAAAAATTAGAGTAGAGAAAAATTACCCATACGTTCGAGATGTCCTAAAAGTGCATGCATTGCTGAAATAACAGAGAAAAACTTAAAGAAGGTGTGTATTTCGAGCTACAACACACTAAAATAAAACAAAAATTAAGCTACTAAAATCAAACTTGACCAAAATACCAAGACAGTGGAGGAAAAGAAAAACATACCATGAAGAGTGGAGTTGAAGTTGAAGGTGTTAAACGGTTAGTAAAATGTGCAGCTATCCATTGACAGCTAAGCTGTATATAGCAGTTAGTTAGAAACAGTTAGTTTGTTAATCTAACTTAGAGACTAAGATACGTGTGATAGCAATGAGCTAAGAGAGTCTATAAATAGGAGCTTGAGGAGTAGCAGTTATTAACACTAGTACTCAGAATTTTTCTTCTCTTTCAGTTGATGTATACATAGTTTCTCTTTGTTCGAGCTTACAAATTACTTTGTTCTTCCTCTTGCATTGTAATAGTTAACATGGTATCAGAGCATTTTGGGCAGATCTAGGGAATTATCTCAACGATTCACACTAGAAATTCTACAGATTTTGTGTGAAACTGGCGATCAACGAAGTATCGCAGGATAACGGAGATAACATAGATTGAGGAGAACCAGTGACTGGGAGTTCGATCATAGTTGATCATTGTCATCCATTGTATTTGAGTTAGCTGATGTACCAGGAACATTGTCAGTTGGGATTCAACTGAAAGAGGTGGAAAATTATACACTGTGGAGTCGAGCAATGTTCATCGCATTGCTTGGAAGGAACAAGCTCGGATTCATTGATGGATCTATTCTAAGGAGTGATTACAATGGAGAATTGAATAAGATTTGGGATCGTTGTAATGCTATCGTCATCTCATGGCTAACCTGCAATGTGAGCAAGGATTTATTTAGTGGAGTTCTATACTCTTCTAGTGCACATCAGGTATGGCTTGATCTTAAAGAACGATTTGATAAAATCAATGGATCGTGATTGTATCAATTGCATCGAAGCATTTTTAATTTAACACAAGGAGTATCAACTGTTTCGAATTACTACACTAAGTTGAAAAACCCCTGAGATAAGTACGATTCAATTTTTCCTCCACCTAGTTGTGATTGTGCCAAAGCAAAGGAGTATGTAAAGCAATTTCAATACCAGCGTCTGTTGCAGTTTTTAATGAGATTAAATGATAGTTACTCGCAGGCTAGAGGCCAAATCCTAATGATGCATAATCTACCTACTGTGAATCAGCATATGCCCTAGTTATCCAGGATGAGAGTCAAAAGGGCATTACTGAAAATATTTATAAAGAGGTGGAATCAATGGCTATGTATACAGGAAGGAACAAAGGAATTGATGGTCCTAGTCCTGAGGGAGTGGATTCCATGGCATTATACACAGTCAGGAACATCAACAAACAATAATTTCAAAAGAGAAATTTCAATAGTCTCTATTGTGACTACTGCCATATGAAAGGACATGTTAGAGAGGGATGTAACAAACTTTAAAAATATGACTATTGCCATGCTACTGATCATGTGAAGGATGAATACTTCAAACTAATTGGTTATCCAGAAAATTAGAAGGGAAAGAAGAAGGTAAATGTAACAGCAGTAGGAGCAGGTCATCTGCTGTAGTAGGGAATACATGACCAACAATAAAGCTTAAAAGGAGTAAATACAGTGCTGGGAGAGTAGTTGTTGCCCAAGATCAATTGGTGAATTTGATGAACAAAGCTACTCCAGATCAGCTTTAACAAATATCTGAGGTGTTGAAAAACAACAATGGTGAGTTACATGGCAATGCCAATATGGCAGGTAAGTGTAATATTGATTTACTAAAGTGGATTGTTGATTCTGGTGCTATAGATCACATGATAGGTAATAACATGTACCTAAAAAATGAAAGACTAATAGGACAAATAGGGAAAGTTCAATTACCTACAGGTGACTCGACATTAGTTTCCCTTATAAGTGACTTTCAATTAAATACAGAAGACAAGATTAGTGATGTGTTGTGTGTGCCAACATTCAAATTTAACCTTTTGTCTATTAATAAATTGACAAAGGAATTGAATTGTTGTGTTTCCTTCTTCCCCACATATTGCATATTTTAGGACCTTTTATCTGGGAAGGTCAAGGGGATGGGTGATGTAGAAGATAGCTTGTATGTCCTAAACTGGAAGAAATAAAAGAAAAGATGCAAAATTATATCTGTTGTTACTAAGTTTGAAGATCCAGCTATTTGGCATAAAAGATTGGGTCATATTCCCATGAGTGTTCTTAGAAAAATAAAAAAATTCAATAATAATGGTAGTTTTGCTATAGATCATTGTGATATTTGTCCTCAAGCTAGACAAACCAGAATTCCATTCCCTGCTAGTAGCACAAGTTCAAATGTTGTTTTTGATTTAGTTCACATGGATGTTTGGGGACCTTACAAGGTCCCTACTCACTCTGGAAGGAGATATTTCCTTACTTTAGTAGTGACAAGTATCGATGGACATGGACTTTTTTGCTCACTCAAAAATCTGATGTAATTTTTATTCTGAGGTAATTTTTACTAATGATAAAGATTTAGTTTAATAGGTGTGTTAGAGTGTTCAAACAAGATAATGGAGGAGAATTCTTTAATGCTAATTTTCATAAACTATTTACTATGTATGGTATTATCCATCAAAGATCTTGTCCTTACACTCCATAACAAAATGGTGTTGTGGAGAGGAAGCACAGACACCTACTGGAAACTGTAAGAGCTATCAAATTTCAAGGCTGCTCACCTAGCAAATACTGGGGAGAATGTGTTGAAGCTGCTACATACATCATAAATAGGATACCTCTGTCCGTTTTGGGAAATAGGTCACCATATGAGCTATTCTATGGGAAGGAACCATCTTTATCTCACATTAAGGTGATAGGATGTCTTGCCTTTGCTACAAACCTATTGAAAGGTGACAAGTTTGCTCCTAAAGTTAAGAAGGCAATTTTGCTTGGTTATGCTGTAGTACAAAATGGGTACAAGTTGCTTGATATTGAGACAAATACTTTATTTGTTAGTAGAGATGTGAAGTTCGATGAAATAATTTTTCCCTTCCAAACACCAGGACTTAAATTCGAGGATGATCTGCATTTTCTTATGCCACAACCACCTTCTTCGACATATTACCATAGCCCTTGTGTGATACATGTACCAGCTGATACTTCTATTGTCCCTGCAGAAGCAGATGTTCTCAATCATGATACTTCTATGGTCCCTGCAGAAGCAGATGTTTCAGTGCAGGAAGAAATAAATAATTTGCCTGATCTTGAGACCGTAAATAATGATGATCATGCTTTGCCAAGAAACGATGTTGCAGTGGTTGAAGAAACAGATCTCGTACCAGCTGTTGTCACTAGAAAGTCTAATAGGCAGTCAGAGCCACCCCTTTGGCACACAAACTATGTTTTACCAGGAAAGAAAACATCATCTATGAATTGTCTATATTCTATTGCAAATGTGCTTGATTACCAGAGCATTTCTCCTTCATATAAAAGCTTTGTTACCAAAATATCACAAGAAAAGGAACCTGATTCCTATAAAGAAACTATCAGAAATTCAAGATGGATTACAGCTATGAAGAATAAGATACAAGCTCTAGAAGATAATAATACATGGGTGCTCACACAACTTCCTATAGGCAAGAAGGCAATTGGGTTTAAATGGGTGTATAAGATCAAATATAAGGCTGATGGTGAGATTGATAGATTCAAGGCTAGGTTGGTTACTAAAGGTTACAACCAAAAGGAAGGTTTGGACTATCACGAAACTTTTTCACCTGTTGTAAAAATAGCAACAGTCAGAGTGGTCATTTCATTAGCAGCTGAAAATAGTTGGAACATCCGTGTTCAATGTTTTTCTTCAAGGTGACTTGAATGAGGATGTATACATGGAATTACCCTTGGGATTTGATCATTTAAGTGATCAGGGGACAGTATGCAAGTTGATTAAGTCTCTTTATGGAATTAAGCAAGCAAGTAGACAGTGGAATATTAAGCTAACCACATCTTTACTTGATAGTGGCTTTCAACAGAGTCACGTTGATTACTTTTTATTCACAAAAACACCATAGAGGTAGTAGTACTAATTTATGTTGATGACTTGTTGATAACAGGAAATGATCATGAGATGGTATTGGACTCAAAGAAGTTTCTTCAAGATAAATTCAAGATTAAAGATTTAGGTGACTTGAGATATTTTTTAGGCATTGAGTTTGCAAGGAGTGAGGATGGAATTCTTATGCACCAGAGAAAATATTGTCTAGAGTTGATATCAAATATGGGGTTTTCCAACTCAAATCCTGTTGGAGCTCCTATACCATTAAATCAAAAGCTTACCACATCAGAATTTGATTCATATTTTCCACCTATTGGCAGCACTGATAAGTTCTTAGAAGATCCTTCAAGATATCAAAAACTTGTAGGTAAACTATACTTGACTATAACCAGGCCAGATATTGCATTTACTGTTCTACTTTTGAGTCAATTCATACATAAACCTAAAATATCTCATATGGAAGCAGCAATGAGAGTGGTTAAGTATGTCAAGAATTCACCAGGATTAGGAATTATTATGACTTCTAAAGGTGCAAAGAAGTTGAGAGCATTTTGTGATGCAGATTGGGCATCATACCCAAACACTAGGAAATCAATCACTGGATACTTTGTATTTTATGGAGGTTCTTTGGTTTCTTGGAAATCAAAGAAGAAAAATACTATCTCAAGAAGCTCAGCAGAGGCTGAGTACAGGAGTTTGGCATCTACTGTGGCTGAGATTGTATGGCTAGTTGGACTGTACGAGGAATTGGGAGTTGATGTTGCTTTGCCAGTGTCCATATGCAGTGATAGCAAGTCTGCAATTCAAATTGCAACTAATCCGGTGTTCCATGAATGAACTAAGCATATAGATATAGACTGTCACTTCATCAGGGAGAAGATTCATCTTGGATTAGTTCAACTAACATATCTACATACATCAGAGCAACCTGCAGATTTACTGACCAAGGGTCTTACAATAGTTCAACATACTTATCTACTTACCAAGCTAGGCATGAAGAATGTGTTTCATACACTAGCTTGAGAGAGGGTGTTAAATGGTTAGTAAAATGTACAGCTGTCCATTGACAGCTAAGCTGTATATAGCAGTTAGTTAGAAACAGTTAGTTAGTTTGTTAATCTAACTTAGTGACTAAGATATGTGTGATAGCAATGAGCTAAGAGAGTCTATAAATAGGATCTTGATGAGTAGTAGTTATTAACACTTGTACTTAAAATTTTTCTTCTCTTTCAGTTGCTGTATACATAGTTTCTCTTTGTTCAAGCTTACAAATTAATTTGTTCTTCCTCTCGCATTGTAATAGTTAACAGAAGGTAAAACAAAAAAACTGAGGGCGCTGTTTCAGATGAAGAGAAGGAAAAGGGGTGTAGGAAATTTAATACATATGTGGTGCCTATATAGCCTTTTAATGGGACACCTGGAGCTCAAATAGTCAATGTACCAAAAAGTGATACACGTGACTAAGGCACTTGAAGCTATAAGGTCATAATGACGTGAAGAAGAGCCCATTAGACTATTGGTGGTATGGATAATCCCAAAGAAGAGCCTTGAAGCATTTCCACGCGTGATATAGATTTTTGTTTGGCTTCTGTTTGAAGCTCACTATCTCATTGCGAAGTCTCGCAGTCTTACCTGATAGAAAGAATCTGATGAGAAACTTTCTGGCAAAGTCGTCCTATGATGTGATTGAATTGGCCGGCTCTGCATTCAACAACCTTTTAGATTCCCCTAAAAGTGAATGGGGAAATAGTGTAAGCCTCATATAATCTGTACTCACCCCAGCCGGAATGAATGTGTCAGTAAGCTCAATAAAAGTCTGCAAGTGGAATTGTGGATCCTGGTCTGAAAGCCCTGGAAACTCTCCACTGCTGATGAGAAGCTGCACCATGTTGTGCTTTAACTCGAAATTCCCCTCATCTGCCAGCCTTTGAATTGGGGAAGTCAAGTTCATCAAAAATGGGACTGCCACTTCTCTAAATGTCCTTCGAGCTACTTGTTGTTCAGCCATTGGAACAGTATTTATCTTGGTCTTCTTAGATTTGAGGAATTCTAGGAAGAAGGATTGCTTCTCTCCTACGTTGGTGAAGTCTTGCTAGGGTTCAGGGCTTGGTTCTACCAACTCCCGATCCCTTTCCATCTTATCACCCTAAAAACCTATGTACTGTAATAAAAAAACCATGACCAATCATAAAAACACCAAATAAATCTAAAAGTAAAACAAAAATAAATAATTGCCAAAATACAAGTCTCCGACAACGGCACAAAAAACTACACAGCGCCCAAGCGCACACGCAAGTGTACATGGTCTTATCAAGTAGTAAAGTGGCCTTCAAGAAGCCAAGTACCGATCCCACAAGACTTGAATCAGCAACATATTAATTTTAGTTCGCAGTTTAGATTCAAGCAATGCAAAAATAACCAAAAAGAGAGTTTGAAATTTGTAAATTGTAGAAAAGTAAATAATGCAGAAATTAAATATCTTAAAACAATCAATAGGAGAAAACCCAGGGTTGAAGCACTTTGAACAATCATACTATGTTGTTGAACTCCATTCGTTAACTTTATTATCTTGGTTGTAGATTAGTAGGGTTATGTGTATGATTATGGTTTTCCAACCCCTAATCCTCTACCTAAGTTGAACCTTACAACTACATGGTTGAGCAGGGATATAATAATCCAATTAGGTTATTTAAGCTCTCATCTTGTGTTTGAATCAAGTTCGGCTCCTAAGAACATCTCTGTCCTAGGTGTTTAGTTCAATTCTTTATTTCATAAAAGAATAAAAACTCAAACTTTATTCATCTCCTTGTTCTATCCCCTATTCCCTCTCCCAAGATCAAAAGGTAGACAATTGATGTATTCTAAGGGTCGCGAATCCTTAAAAAGTTAAATCAAATATGAACACACAACCAATAATGATAAGCAAAGTTAAATGAGATTTATTAAAAAAAAGGAATCATGTTCTTGGCTTAAACCCCAGAAAAGGGCATTCAACCACGCATAGTAATAATCATAATCACAAGGTTGTAATTAATGACTAAAAATATGAATGAACTAAATTAAAACAATAAAAATATAATTATAAAGTTGTAGCAGCCCCTTGATCTCCAAAATATGTCAAAAGATATGTAAAAACGTGATACAATATGTATTTATAGCATAAGGGTAAGCCAAGTTAGTGTTGGAGTTAAATTTGCTTGAAATGCCTAGGGGTGGAGTAGACCATGCATCGCACCCTATATTCCTATGAAATGGATCATGCGACGCACCCTCTATTCCATAGTAATAGAGAATACGATGCACGCAAATCGCATGGTGCTATTGAAAGTTGTCCTTCGAATTTTGGTTAAGTGTTGATCCTTCCTCCTTTCATCTCTTGTCTTGTGGTGTCTTTCCAGTGATTTTCCAGTCTTTATATCATCCATATATCATCATATTAAGCTCAAAAAGTATCCTAAAATAACACACCACACGAATTAGAGTTACAAATAACACTATATCCATAACGATGAATAAAAAACAAGAGCTTAGACTAGGCAAATTTCCATGATCTTCCACTCAATGTTTTGACTCTTTCCTTGACTCAATTGAACTTTGTATACTTATAAAAAGTTGTTTATAATAACATTATGAAAACCACTTGGAACACATTAAACACCATAGAATCCAACAACATAGACTAGACAAGCACCTAGCTCAAGCTAGTAACACTTGTTTCTCCGATTAAACTCTAATTAACTCTTTGAAGTACAAATTTGTTAGAAAACACTTGTAACCATTGTAAACACATGATTTAACACTTTAATACATATTTATCTCATTATAAACCCATATATCATATAATCATCCTCAAAACAAAGATAAAAAGACTAGAATAGTGACACTAGAATGCATAAATACACCCAACATCAAACACCAGAATAAATAGTCATATAGTCATCAATATTATCATTTTCAATCCCTTACTCGGGCATCACTATAATGAAAATACAATTAAGACCTATAATGTCAAGTCAAACCCTCACTCAAATAACCTAATACTAAATAGGGAGTTTAATGCAAAAAAAACATAATCAATAACCTAATGTCAAGCCCCCATTCAATCATCACACTAATATATCATCTCAAACCAAAATCAATATACATATAAGCCCATGCTCGGGCACACGATCATAAATAATTAATGATGTCCATAATAATACTCACATAAGCCCCACATGGGCAACACAAATCAAACAACAATTTGAGGAACAATTAATCATGAAACTATACAAACCTAGCTTGGTCCATTCATTAAACCTCATCAAATATTACAAGTCTATTCAAACTCTAAGTATCCTGTAAAAACTCAATCAACCCATAAATAATGACAACAATAACATAATTACCCCTCTCCCTAAGCAAGACGCTAAACCACAATCATCACAATAAGGACAATAAGATTCAAGCTTTAAAATAGGCATTCAATATCAATTATTCGACAATCACTAGGTTATCTATCTATATTCTACTCTAAAGATATTTACAAGTAGTAATACTAACTGATCAAGACAATAATCTAACTATAATCCATCAAAGACTCTGGTATTGATGGAGATACTCGTCATTTCATCTAAGAGGGACCCCAGTCCTAAGCAGTATACTAAATACAATAAATAAGCATGTAACACATAGACACTTTGAATAAAGTCATGGAATATCTCAACTCTTGCCTTTACAAAAGATCCACAAGCCTAAGCACAATCTAAAGCCTCAACTAGAAGCTTAACTCTCTCGAATCAATTCTAAATGTGTCCAATCTAATAAAATTAAGTCATCTATAAGTCAAAAAGAAGCTAGATATATTCATATCGACCCTACTTAATACGGGTCCAAAACGAATTTGATAAAATGAGTTAAAAATATAAGAGATAAAATTAGAATTTTTATGTAATAATGATTTTTCCCATATCAAGAGGAGTCTATGGTTGAAAACTTAAGAAAAAAGAAAAGAAATCCGAACTCAAATCAAAGGTAAACTAATTTACTTGACCAGGATTCATATTTACTATCTAAGTTTTGAATTTATTTTGAAGATGAAATTGATAGAAAACAATAGAATAAGAGTTTAGAAACTTACCCAAGGAAGAAATCATGAAAATCCATTTGAAATTACCTTACATGGATTTAATATTCTGTCCAGGTCTACTGGCCTTTTCAAATGCGGGCCCTTGGTCACGATCACAAGGTTGCCTGACCCAAACCTTTACAAATGTGGGCCCTAGAGCTCTTAATGTGAAGAGGAATTATTTATCCCTTCGCAAATGCGAAGGTAAGGACAATAAAACTTCACGAACATGAAGAAGAAAAGAGCTCGCACCAGAAAATAGATGAAAACTAGCAAAGAAACAAATCAAAACTCTCCGAATTGACCCTCGAGATTTGTTTTAGATCCCATAGAAATAATGTAACGCCTCGATTCTGGTACCCCTGATGCAACATAATCTCGAAGGACCTCAAGCTAACTTATGACTGGTACCTACTACAATAACTGAGTAATAATACTGTCTAATGCGAAATAATGGGTTGAAATGCCATATGGTTCAAAACTGTAATACTGATAAAGAGAAATGATAAAATCTGATAAAACATCAAATTATGAAATACTGAATACTGTCTGAACATCTAGTCTAAAAAGCCTCTAAAACTATCTGAACTGTGTAGTTGATGGGACAAGACCCTAACTAACTCCAACTACTAAAAATAAACTGAGATACTGAATGAATAAACATGTCCTCAAACTATGAGAACTCACCACTACTCTGTCTACTAAAAGTCTAATCTGCTAAGGGTGCTCTAGAGCCCATACGTCTGAACCTATGGTATAAAACAGCATAGCGTAAAAGAAAAGTATGCGTTAGTATGTGTGAATATACTGGTATGCAAAGTGATGTAAGGTTGGATGCAAGGGTTCATATGTATGAACAATAACAACTGAATAACATGAGTATGACTGAATAAAAGTACATGCATGAATACATGCACAGCAACTGAGATCGTGATAATACTAAATACTGAGTCTAAATACTGGTTAACTTATGTAACTGATAACTGATATACTGTTTACTGAGTGACTGTGTCTGACAGTCCTATTTCTGATGGAACTAGTTGAGTTTCGTACTAAGCTGAGTGACTGTATCTGACAGTCCCAAAATCTGTAGCACTATCTGAGTTATTTACTGACGACTGAGACTGAAACTGAGACTGAGATCGTGGGAGGTAATCATCTAACCAATATGCTGCTTTCTAAACTGTTTGGAGTCCAAACTGTAACCTCAGTTGGAAGGGTGTCAGTATCATGCCACAGGTAAAGACAAACTGTGAGTTAACCCTCTCTGACTGGGAGCTCTTTCGTCAACCCCTCGCTGGTAGGAAAACTCGAATGAGATGTATTAACCCTAGATTCATAAGGTTATATCTCAACCTACTTTGGCTACGTAGTTCTAGAACGCAAAGATTACTTTTAAGGATCACACCCTTTGCTAGCGGGTGAGCCCCCATCATTGGTTTCACTCGGTGTTGAATCCTACTCCCAACTGAATACATACTTGACTGATTTCCTAGTTCATACTAGGCTGGACTGATCTATTATTGATTGTACTAATTAACTGCACTGAACTGAGTTTACTGAGTTCTATTGACTGATGGAATACTACTGAGTTCCATTAGCTGACTGAGATTACTGAGGACTGAACTTAATACTGAATGGGACTGGATTGATACTAAGTTGATTGAGTTTTTCTGAGTTCTGTAACTGAACTAGAGTACTACTGATCATGACATGACTGAGACTATTCTGTAACTGACACTGGCTCTAGGCACATAGCTAAATTTTTAGGTATTAAATACCCCCCAAGACTCGATAGCATAAAAATAATAAGACATGACAATTCTTGAATACTTAACAATAGTCAACAACTCACAATACAATCTATGAGGCATTTCATCAATCACTTGAAAGTCATGAACTTGCACATGAATAGGAATACATGCCAGCACATCATAGTTTTATTAAACCAATCTCATGAGCATTCCATCAAACACATACAAGGTATAGCTTTAGCATGGAAGACATTGTGAACACGTGGGTATAGCATAAGTTCATCATTTAGATCACCAAAGGATCATAAAAGCACCTTAATCTCAATTTAGCATTTTATCAAACACATGATAGGCGTAGCTTCATACTTGGGCATGAACAAAAATGCTAATACATCACGACTTCATAATTCAAGGGTTTCAATATAAGAGAATCAAAATTCAACTTACATGCTATCATAATATCAAGAAATACATAAAGATTTCAACTTGTAACACATACCACAACATCAACATGCTTACATTCAAACCCACAACATGGAAATCACAATTCATGTTTTTAAAAGAAGTTTCTTGAACTCCAAGGGCGGAAGGGACCCTTGGATGAACACTTTACATACCTTGCTGAAGAATTTCTAGAAATTAATGGTGAAAACCTTGATTTCTTGATTTGAAATTTAAAACCCTAAGACTTGTTCTTGAGAGAAATTGAGAAGGAATGAGTTTATTAACTTTCTAGGGTATTAAATTTTATGTTTTGGGGGCTGAGGATTGCGGGAAAAAGACCAAAATACCCCAAAGAATACAGACTTTTAATGACTAAAACTGGGTTACCAAAGCACGGGTTAATGATAAAAACTGGGTTACCGAAGCACAGGTTGACGCGGCGCGTCGATGCCATAGGCACGATAGTCGATGCATCGAGCCAAGATAGCACCAACTCACTGAAATTTAATGCTGCTAGCTGGGGAAAATATTAACCAACGTGATAGGTGATGCAGCGCGCCAAGATCGCATTGGTTCACTATTTTGTGATTCCAAAGAAGCTTCAAACGATGTCCAAAAAAACTAAAACTTATTCGGGAACACCTATTGACCTTCCTGATCATGAATTAACTAAAAGAAAGACACTTAAAGGACATTAAGGTCATGAAATGAGATTACCATATTTCGAAGGCTAAAAATAAACTAAGTCTGAATACTTAGCTAGAATTTTCTAAGTCTGGAACCCCTTAACAAGCTTAAAGGACTGAATTAAGCAAGAAATTTTGCAAGGTCTTACAAGTAACCTAACTACTAGGCTAAGTTCAACATTCCAAATTTTCGCAAAAGAATTGTTTTCAAAAAATTAACCTGTAAAGCCCAAAAAATAGGTCACAAGATGTCACACGATGTCAAGACTACGAGTAGTCTCAAACTAACCCTGTAAGCCTTCTGCTAAAGCTGTAACTAATAATGGAGAAATATAAACATAAAATCAATGAGAAAGTCTATCTGATCTAAGCTGAAATTATCTGAACATAATATCCAAAAATATTTGACTCAAAAGTCTGTACAATCAACACTGAAAATTATAACTAGCAGTTTGATAAGCCTCTAGTACTAGCGACTAGAGAGCCACTAGGACAAAAACCCCAGATGACTCGAACTGACTAAAAATACTGAATCAACTACTTTAATAAGATGAAAAGTTGAATAAATGGGTCCCTAAACTATAAGGTGTAATGCCTCGATTTTCTGAAGCAGAATGCTACACGATGCTCATAACCCTGAGGGACCACAATCTAACCCATGACTGATATCTGTACCTATATACTGCATATATAACATAATAATGCGGAAAACATGAACATGTAGGCCATAAGGTTCAACTGAATAAAGAATCTGTCAAAATATAATATCCATATGGGTGAAAGATACCCAAAACAGCGGAAAACTGAATCAAATCTGAACATAAGTATGAATACTGAATCTGAAAGCCTCTAAGTACTGTCCGAATAAGGAGTTGAAGGAACATGTCTCCAACAAATTCCGTAAACTAATAACTGGCTAAAATAACAATAATCAAATCACATTATCCTCGAATGAAAAGGACTCACTGAATCTCTGTGACTGGAAATACTACTACTATTATTGGTCTGGAGCTCATGTCTCTGAACCTATGGTGTAACATGAAAAGAAAGCACCATAGCACAAATGCATCAGTACAACAGGAGTACTGAGTATACGAGTGAGGTAGGCTAATGCAAAGGGTTTACATGCATGAATAATGCTAATTGATTGACTGATATGAACGTAAGAGTACAAACATACATACATAGTAACTGAGATTGTGAGTATGTGGTAGCTAAATTTGTATGCTAACATATGATTGGAACTGTAGTTCTAATAACATGAGCGACTGTGTCTGACAATCCTGAATCTGGTAGAACTCCCTGAGTCTCGTGCTATAACTAAATTTGACTGTATCTAACAGTCCCGGTATACTGATATCTAAAAAATTGTCTGAGTTCTTTTACTGAGACTGATACTGAAATTATGGGAGGTAGTTTTTTAACTGACATGACCTATGTATACCATTACGGCTAAGCTGGGGTCCAATCTCTGCCCCAACTGGAGGGGTGTCAATACCGCGCCACTAGTAAGGACAATTGTGAGTGACCCTTATCTAGCAGGTACTCAAAGTGAACGGTGGGACCCTAAACTGATAGGTTAAGCCACCTCATCAACCCTAATCTGATAGACTAAGATGTCTCAATCGATGCTGGGTACGTAGTTCTGGAACACAAGGATGACTACTAAGAATCACACCCTAAAACTGGTAAGTGAGTCCCCATCCTTGGGTTCACTCGGTGCTAACTTCTACTCCCATCTGAAGAGATTAAACGTGATTCAACTGACTGTACATAGACAGATTAACTGACTTTCGTTGACTGATGGAGTAGTACTATTATCTGAGAGTTAATTGAGATCATGAGATTGCTGAGGTTTTCCTGAGTCACACGACTGACTGAGTTCTATAGATTATAGCTTGACTGAGATTATCATGACAACATGACATGGCTCTAGGCACACAACTATTTTTTTCGGGTACGAATACCCCCAGGACTCGATAGAAAGAAACTGACACACATGACATGACTTGATCACAGGATTTGAGTACACAATTCATAATATCATAAGTAGGGGATATCATATTTCATATAGTTATTCAACATCTTAAACATTGTAGGGAATGCATGGATATATTTCGTGTACATATTATATATCTCCATTATCTTACATGCTTCATACCACCATAATAGCAACACATGAAAAGCATGGGATTCATATTGAAGTATATAACTAACATGAACTTGTCATTTAGATATCATAGAACCACACAAACATGAATTCTAGCATCCTAAGAATTTTATCACACACCTTGCATGCATTCTTTAAGGCATACCTGAGTTTCATACTTGCACCATATTAAACCACCTAAAGTTTATGGTTTTTAATTAACAAACATATATATTCCATGAAAACACCTTTAGACATCACATTGAAACTTAAACAACAATCGTCAACATGTACATACTCATATCACCACAAAAAGTTTACAAAATAATATTTAAAACATGCTTCTTGAGCTCTATGAACGGATTGGATCCATACATGAACACTACGCATACCTTAGAAATGAAACCTTGATGATTTGTTGGAGAGTTCTTGGATTGGGAAACTTAATTCTCAATTATCTTGGAAAAAGGCTTGAATCTTGCTTTTGAGAGATAAGTTTGATGAAAACCCTAATCTTGTGGTTGAGAGTGTAAGAGAGGGTTTTTGAGATGCTTAACTGAAGAAAATAATGGGAAAAATTATGCCTCTTTAGGGTTATAAGTCGTGGAAGGTGAAGGAAATAACCAAAATACCCTTATGAAATAAATTCCTAGTTGCTGAAAATCATAGCTGACGACATTTGTGACAAGGTATCACAAAATGTGGAAGCCGTCAAAAATATCATCACACAGGAGCTGGAATTGATGGTTTCTGCCTAAGCCTGACGACATTTATGACAAGGCGTCAAAAATATGACAGGCTGTCAAAAATATCGTCACACAGAAGCTGGATTATGACTAAGGCTGACGACATTTTTGATTTGGCATCACAAATATGGTAAGCTACCACGAATGTCGTCACTTAGGAGCTGGTTTCTTCCTAAGGCTGACGACCTTCGTGATAGGGCATCACAAATGTGGTAAGCTACCACGAATGTCGTCACTTAGGAGCTGGTTTCTGCCTAAGGCTTATGACCTTCGTGATAGGGCATCATAAATGTGGTAAGCTACCACGAATGTCATCACTTAGGAGTTGGTTTCTGCCTAAGGCTGACGATCTTCGTGATGGGGCATCACAAATGTGGTAAGCTACCACGAATGTCATCACTTAGGAGCTAGTTTCTGCCTAAGGCTGACGACCTTCGTGATAGGGCATCACAAATGTGGTAAGCTACCACTAATGTCATCACTTAGGAGCTGGTTTCTGCCTAAGGCTGACGACCTTCATGATAGGGCATCGCAAATGTGGTAAGCTACCACAAATATCGTTACACTGTTTCCAGCCTGGCATGCTGGAGTAAAATAGGAATAATTCTTTGCTCCGATATCAAATTAGGAGAAATTGGTATAGTTGGAAAGCTAATTCAATTATATATCTTTTGATAGGTCATTAATTAGTGTCCTAAGTAGGACCATATCTGAGTAAATTCGTGAGCCTTTACACTTAGTTTCTATGAGCTGTTCTGTTATTCTGTATTAGGACTTAAGTTATTAGGCTTTAGGGAGGTTCTTCTAACCGACATACACTATATGAGTTGTCATAGTGTCTAATGTCTAGTTCCCTTATAGGAAAACCTCACGTTGGGGAGAGGTATCATACTCTTGCCAATGAGTATAACCTAAGGTAAGTGATCACAATCTGTATCTGTCATCCATATAAATGAAAATAATCTAATAATCTGAACCTACGTTGGCTCGTAGTTCTGGGTCATGTGAACATACCCAACTCGATGCTAAATACTACTCTCTTTAATCTATATGCTCATTCTGTTGAGAATCCACTTTAAAACTAGTATAAGGGTTTATAATGAAAACCAATTATGTATCTGTTTACTTTAAACTGTAATTAAAACTGTAAAGTGGATTTCATATCTTAGCTGAGATCAAATGATCAAATTTTGATCAAAATCTGAATATCTCTAATCATAGGGTACTTAAGTATAGTCATTCTTGAAATATCAATATTCAAACTAGGGCTTAGTAACCCATGCATTAAATTCATGACAAAGTTCATGCTCAATAATAAAATCTTGAGATTCTTTGATAATTCTAGTCAAGATAATGAAAAATCAATTCTAAATCTGTAAAATCAAGTCAAACACATAAACATGCAAAAATAGAGATGTAATTCAACATTTAAATCACTTGTAACCTCATAATCTTCAAATAATGATAATTAGGTATGAACCCTAAATTGCAAATTATGTAAATTCATGTAAATTCAACTTTAAAGACTAGTTTTGGGCACAATAATGAAAGGAGTATCCTTGTTCATAACCCCACATACCTTGCTTGATGAATTGAATGTAAAAGCTTGAACTTTTGAATCTCTAATGGTGTTCTTGAAGCTTCTTCTTAAAGTTCTTGAACACGGAACTTTGGATTATATGCTTTCTTAGAGTAGGAGTTATGGAATTGTTTTTGATTCTTGGAGCTAGGGTTTTGTTATTGGAGAAGAAAAAGATGAATAATGAAGTATCTATGCTATTTGGGGATAAAATTGTCTTTTGGCCGGATTTGGGTGAGGATAAATGACTTAAATGCCCCTATAAACCCGTCATTTAGCAACACAAAACTGGACATCGACGCGATTAGCGACGCATTGCATCGTTCACTATGACGCAATCAGCGACACATCGGGTTGCCTTACCCGATGCGGCCACCGATGTGGCACGTCTATATCACATTGATAGTCTTTTTGGGCCACCCAAACATGCCCCAAACCTTCTCTGAAAATTCCGAAACTCATCCAGGAGGTACTATGGACAATCCTAATCATGAAACAACTTAGAAATAGACATTCTAAGGTCAGAAAGGTTGAGAATAAAGTCATCAAAGTTTAGAGGCCAAAAATGAGACTAAGTCTCCAACACTGAGCTAAAATTTCAGGTCCGTAGTCTCTGATGAGCCTCTTCTGAGCTGAATTGAAGTAGAAATAATATGGGGTATTACATAACCCTCGGAACCCCTTTAAGGCGACATTTAACTAATTTACATATAGAAGGTAGAAATGTAAAATAAAGACTCAGAACTCAAACTAACCATGCTACTGACCCAAAATTGACATTTTAGAGCTAATGGAACTATCAAAATCATCATCTGAGGCTTGATCACAAAATTTTGTCTGAAGTCAAACTAACCCCTTTTAAGGATGTTCAAAGCCACATATTCATTTAAAAAACTCTCGAATGCATTAAAAATTATGTCAACTATCCCCATAACTCATAAATGAGATAAAACAACTATGAGAAGGGTAAAATAGCTAAAATATAAAAAATTTAAAAAACAATGAGGGTAATTACAGTATCCACCACTAAAATTCACGTTCGTCCTCGAATGTACAGTCCTGAAAATGCTAAAAACATATGTAGGATAGGAAACACCCATAAGAAAATGCTAAAAACATATGTAGGATAGGAAACACCCATAAGAGATATAAAGCAAGCACTCCAACACGGAGTCACAATTATAGAACTACCAATCTTATCATAGAACCAAAAAGATATCACATAAGGATTCACTAGGTCATAACACTAGCATCTACACCAAACTATCAATAAAGCCGAATTTCTTTATTTTCAAACCTCCTCTATATCCAAAAAAAACTAAGTCGAACACAACAGAAATTCAAAACACACTTAGCTAATCTAAACAAGAACAAGACACCACAAGACACTAGCTACAACCACACGAGAAAAATTATCCCCAGATCCATCAAAAGCCAAGGAACCATAAATCACATCACTACCTCTAAAACACTAAATCAACCGACCTAAGGCTGATACTATCACTATTAAACCAAACTATACCATAAACCTAGGCTAAAACTACAAGGCTATAAACCGATATCAAATCTGCACAAAACCTCAAAAGTCAGACTTAGCACAATAGATCACCACTTAATTGTCAAAACCTACAATCATTTCTTTGAGGCAATTTAGAATCACCATAACACTCTATAAATCAAAGGCATGAAATCTCTAAATGACATCTAACACTCAAGCTACTCATCACAATAAAACATGCAACCCTAAAAAATCTAAAATATATCAAACAACCCATAGAAGGAGTGCAACCATCACTACATCTCGTTGATGAAAACCCAAATCATGGATCAAACTCGAAATAATCACTGTTGAACTTTGCATAAGCTACAAATGAAAAAAACTCGAAAGAATCACTGTTGGACTTTGCATAAGCTACAAATGAAATATATTTTCAGGACTTCAAATTTCAAACTTGAACCCATAGCTAAACTCTGAATATGCCAAAACTCCTTATTTACAAGTTCTTTATCCTTTCCTCACCCTAATTGTCTATTTAGTCTTTCTTCAATACAACAACTATGGAATAATTATTCATACTCTAAAATAAAACTCATGAGCAAAAAAATTCCATTAGGTCACTTAGCTATCGAAGTAACATTTGTTATATGTAAGTTTTCTTCCTATTCGAAACCCTTTCTAAATCAAAGCAAGAATCTGTTATAAGCTAAAATACTTCAAATTTAACCATGGAGTGAACCAATACCATCAAATTCTACCATGCAACAAAGGCTAAACACTAATAAAGTAACAATCACAAGGCATGGACGCCTGAAAATCTTCCCTTATTCAACAAGAATTTTCCAAAGACAATCCTTCTAAGTTGGTTGTACCAAATTTGACCCACCATAAGAATATTTTTTCTCAATTTAGTAAGCATCGCTCGTCATCCTAGAAAGTCAATATCGTCAATATGACCTTTACACAATCCATAAATACATAAAAGTGAACCCTCTACAACAACCAACTCATACACAATGATGTTAATAACACTTGCGGCCAATTCTATGTAAGCCTTCCATCTGTAGTTTTCTTCATTCACAACTCACCATTCTAATAATCAAAATACCTCCTTGATCCCAACTGACTCATGAATTTTTAGAAAACCTTTGGATCACCTTCTATAGCCTGAATATGCCAAAACCCAACATCGATCCACCACTAGTCTACAATATAACCATCAAAGAAATCACACCCAAATACACTAAAATCTATAGAACTTAAGAAATCAAGCTTAATCCTGCTATGCACTCTAATTGATTCAACAATATAGGATTTATAAATTCGATCCACTACTAAGGAATCATCTATGAGGTAGCAATATCAGTAGATCCAGGAAAAGACCATGAATCATATTAAGAATTGAAGTTAAAGATGCAAACACATAACAGGATAAAAACTCAAATCAAACACTACCAAGATAAATAAAAGGCGAACCAAAATTATAACTGTGGCTACTATACCAGAAACTTCTGCCTTTTGTCTATCATATGGAACACGATACTAAAAGTTATCATATCTCAAAACAACTGATAAAGTATCTCTTTATCTAAGTTATGGGCAATCCCTCCTATATTGACCTAGACCTCCATATCGAAAGCAACCTAAAAAATAGGATCCTACTGAACCAATCCCAAAAAATCTAAAGAACCATATAGATCTAACCCTCTCCAAGCATAGCCACGAAGATCTTGACCTCCTTTATGTATATCATAATGATCATCGAATCCTTGGGCCTCTGGCTTACAAGCCTCTCATATCTCTATAAGAGCTCCTCTAAAAACACTTAAGAAAATTGATCCTATGAAAGAGGAGGTGATTCAACTGATCTACCCTATACAAAAATCCTTCACCACTATATGGCTGCTCCAAAGAGCTAAAAGAAATTAAAGTCTACTTATTAGGATTCACTAAACCTAACCTGTGCGATATTTCATGACAATCAAGAAGAAAATATAAGCGTCAAACCTAGGGTCTCTTTCGAAATGAGGTGGAATTGACCTCATGAACTCTATATATCTACTATATCATTCCATGGACATAAAGGGCAAAGTTACTAAATGTAGAGCAATCTTTGATAATACCCCGTCAACACTAGGTGAACCAATAGTAGTCATTTATGTATCTAGAGTAAGAAGTCCTAAATTAGCATATTGAATCAAAATAGGAGCCGCCCCAAAAAAAAACCCAACACTCGAAATAAACAATCCTCAATCATAAGTATGGTCACAGGTGGTGTATACACTGGCCTCAACCACTCTAACTCACTAGACCTACCACCACTAACAACCCTAGAAATTAAAGAGGTAACCCTAGCCTAACCCCTAGTTAGTTTGAACATCCCAATCTGAACTATACCTCGAACCCTATTTTTTTGCACTAAATATACGGGCTTTGAATCTTTAGCTACTAAATAATGTGTGCTTACCATCTGTGATAGAGTGAATAAGAATTTTTTGAGCTATACAAAGCTCTGAATGCCTAAAATAGAATAAAGGAACAAAATCCTTCTATAGTCATGTAGCCTCTCAAAGATAGATAACAAATATCACTACACCGATCCAAAAGACTCTACTAGAATCGCCTTGTTTAAATGGGACTAATGAAATTGGAATATCATTTCAATTTGTCACAGTAAAAAAAATAGGCACGTGATGGAACTTTTCACACCCCTCAGACAAGTAAGTGTAACTCATACCAAATAAGACAATTTAAGGAAAAGAAATGAAAGAGACCCAACTCTCCAAAATACATTCCACGTCTGATTGTCACTAATGCAAGCCTCTAATATGAGTTGAGAATATAAGTAATCATATAAAGTATCTTAAATGCAATAAATGCATAAGATAAAAGTATAGAGATTCTAGAAGTTCTAAAGGTCCATCAATCTCTACCTCGATCTCTGTAATGTCAATACTAAAAGTAATGCAATCAATGATCTACTGGTCGAACCAGTATCCGTACAAAATGAAAAAAAAGAAAAAAAAGAAAGGGTGAGTATAAAACCATATGTACTCAGCAAGCATCATCGATAACCGACCCTAGTCCAAAGTGATGGAGAGAACTAACGACCTAACTACCCAAGGTATTCCAAATAACCTATAACCCGCGAAATCATAATGATTTATCCTATCAAGTAACCTAACACAATAGTTAATAGGTATATCAAATATAGGGTAGCCACATTAATTCAAGTGAGTCAAAAAGGAAGTCATTTATAAAGATAACTCACCAATGTAATATATAAGGCTTAATCAATTACAACTAACTAATAATATGGTGTAAAGACAGGGAGAGTGTGCATATATATAAAGGTGTATCCTATGCTACCATAAAGTGCAGTGTGCATATGTATAAAGGTGTATCCCATGCTACTATAAGGTGCTACCTTTCTATATCTTCGATCAAGCCACCATCATACCCCACCTCATATAATACCTCAACCTCTCAATAAATATAAGATAAAATAAGATAATGTAATGAAGTGAAATATATGCTCAAACACAATATCACAAATAAGGTTCATCATGATATCTAACTACAGAAGTAAACACTCAATGATAATATCAAATCACATCAAGGAATGTCAATGCAATGTAAATGACACAATACAATATACTGATAATGATGGGATAATTATGAATGTTTTGAAAGTTATCCATTACTTTCAGTATACACCCACTGAGCCTTCGCTACCAAGCAGGACCTATAGGGGGTTCGCGACCCATATACTCTTTATAAGCTCAATCTCATGTCTCAAATCAACTTTATCGACGCATCCCTAGATATAGATATTTTATAAAGTGTATAATTTTCATACAAAAAATAGAATATCTTAGTAGTACCAATGTCTCATGAATATTCCTAGTGATATGAGGATGTAATGCTCATAATCAATCAGTAGGAAGATCAATATCTATTTAACATATGTATAATGACATGCCTCAAACTTCGGTACATGTCGTATGGACACCTCGAGCACACATATACCGGAGGTTGCCTTGAAACTCAACCTAATCATCAATAATCATCCACATGGGTCGGATGGATCCCCACCATAAAATAATAATAATGGAAATAAAAGTCTAATAGCCAATGTTAGACAATATCTACCATTTTATTAATAACAATAGTCTAGCCAATATGCCTAAGTCCACTGTCATCCACAAAACCTCTAAACAACTGAGTCAAAGATATGTCAGGACATACCCCCGATGATAGCCAAACACCACTCTAAACAAGTCTTTAACATAAAGTAACATGACTATGAGAGATAGGTCTTCCAGAGTAGGGAATCTCACCACATCAAGATCAATGCACAAATTCGTTAAAACACCTATTCACTGTGTAGAAGAAGAAGAAGAAGATGGTCTGGTGCCTACGTCACGTGGGGATATAGCATCCGGAGATAGTTAGCGGTTGAAGCTCTAGCATGTAACTCAAGGATAAGGATAAAATAACATCACCACTCCACACAAGTCAATATATCATAGTCAATAATATTCATACACTTATCCATTCACATAAGTATTTCACATACAAGTCAAGAGGCCAAGGCTTAACAATATTTCATTACACTCATTCATTCATAAAGTATAACAAGGAGGACTCCGTCAATCCATAGTTAGTTTCATACCATCCTTATTAGGCATACATATTTAATCACTTTTTTAAACACATACTCATACACTTAGACATATATAATATGTTCATATTATGCAAAAAAGGGAACAAGGCTTAGTATGCATTCTTAATCATTCATTCATAAGACATGGAGTGAAGAACTTTTAATATTACACTTTACTAATTTTTATAACCTTGAACTCATTTGTTACCTTAGACAAGCGGACCTGAACCTAAACCAACTCAACCAATTAACAAATTTGATCGATTCATTAGGCAAGGAACTCGAACCATAAGCCTTCTCCTTGGACTAGGGACTCGAACCACTAGTCATTTAATTAGATAAGGTATTCTAAACTCAAGAGATCTCTTTAGGCTAGGGACTCGGACCACAGGCCATATCATTGGTCTAGGGTCTCAAACCACTACCCTTTGCATCGGGCAAAGGACTTGAACCACAAGCCATTTCATCGAGCGAGCAACTTGAACCACAAGCCATTTAATTGGACTAGGAACTCAAATCACTAGTCACTTCATTACCATTATTTGCCGACATTGAACTATTGACCCATTAGTTCATGCATGTTCATTTATACAATTTATATCACATTTAAGGGCTTTGGCTCGCTTAGCCAATTCAACACTATACATGACCACATCGTCCCTATGGGAGCTTTCATTGCTCAACCATCTCAATAGGCCACTGCCTTTATTCAATTCATCATAAAATTCAATTTGTGGTCCTCAAAACCCAAACAAGCCATTCATATGTCATTAGCAACATCATATCACATTTTCACCGTACTTGGTTCCATACACCATTTAAGTTCAAGTTCAGGGAATTGAAACCCTCTTCTTAGGCATCAAACCAGAATGGTCATAGTTTAAAAAATTACATGGCCAACAACACCAATCATTATCCCTTCATACTTATAGCGCCATCACATCATTTAAAGTCGTAAGCTAATTCATTACATGATTAACAAGGTTCATAACAACCATTTAAAAATCATTCATAGTAATGATAACTCAATACATGACCAACAACATCATCAAAAGTATTCACCTTCATTTAGACATTATCATGACTCATTCATGTCTACTAGGCCAATTCAATAGATACATATTTGACCTTCACAAAACTGTTTAACCACTAATCATTGCAATAGGCCACATGTCTTGATTCAACACATAATTAATTTCATTTATAGTCACAAAGACCCACATAACCATTTACAATTCATTAGCAAGCTTTCACCATATTCTCACCACCTTGAGGCTCAACATACATAACAAGTTCATTTTTATATTTAGGGCCTTAGCCCCTTATTAGCCATTATCACAAAAATATCATCAATTACACAATACATGAATCACAATACCTTTTTACAATATCATTCATCAACCATTTATACTCCTTATGCCATTTATCTAGCTCAATGCATCACCAACATTTTACTAGACAACTCACTTAGGCATTTTCATAAACACTGTAAGTGTGTAACTTCAACAAGGTTATTTTCAAGGTAATATCATCAAGATTAGGGTTAATCAAGACTCTCATGTTAAACAACATACAACAAGCACCCACTTACATAATCTACCATCAATAACATATATCAACACAAGTATAAATGAGAAATATCATTATTCATTGATAGGCAACAAAATCTTTTCTATTTGATTCAAAACCACCATGTACACTTACTAATTCAAGTGTAAAAAACATGGGTTTATAGTTATTTAAAGAGTGTAAGATATACATGCCTTAAATAAGATGACACACCAATAATTTGACTCCTTCTTACCACTAGATGAGCTCCCTCCAAACCCTAGCCTTCAATCTTGGTTCAAGAACCTTTTTGAGTATTTGAAATGTTTAAGTCTTGTAAATGAAAACTTAGGAGGATACCATGCCTTATATAGTTCAAGTAACTAGGGTTTTAGGCCAGGAAATGACCAAAAGATCCATAATAAAAAGATGGAAAGTTCACCTATGTAGGGTTACGACTCCCCCATACGGTTCACTTAGCAATCGTGACCTAGGGTACAAGTGGTACCCTAACTCGTACCCTAGAATTCTCCTAGGTTAACCACAATAGGGTAAGAATAGACACCCTTGAGTCTTATCCAAAGGGTACGACTCGTGACCTAATTCGTATAGACCACCCGTAACCAAAATAATCCACTAGGTTTGAGGCCTCTCTTTTCACGGTTTAGTTGCATACGACTCGTATGTATTGGTTATGATTGAGAGAAGGTAAAATCATATAAAAACCAGTATACTACCTTAGTATTCTATCTAGTATGCGAAAGGGGGGGGAGAAGGGTACGATTCGTGACCAAGGGTACAACTCAAGCTCTTCAATCGTACCCACCCCTAAGACCCCAAAAATTGTTGTTCTTTCAGGGGTTCAAGTCTAGGTGCTTCAATTCCCCCCCCCCCTCCCCCCACTTAGACCATGTGTCCTCGAATGAGGGGCAAGACAAGCATAAACACAAGTTAACATATCAACATGCATCAAGGTAACATTTACACAAGTTAGAATTAACATGCAACAAGGATACAACACAACACATATCATGATCATCACCTACCAATCAAATTTTTTTTGTAAGGCCACATTCTTGGGTGTTTCATATAAGTGTGCTCAAAATCAACTCAATGTATCAATAATTCATTATGTTAGTTGTCACTTGGTACCATCAGAATAAATAGTCATACAATCATCAATATTATTATATTACCTTTATCCTTCTTGGAATTGACTAATAGGATAAGAATTAGGGGCATCGAGCGAGCCATTTGGTTTAAGTTGAACAAATCAAAATGATATATGTTAGTATTTCCTCTGTTCTGTTTTAATTTTTGGCCCCAATACAAAAAGTTACTATTTTAATATACTTGTCTAATTTTTGAAATCATGAGAAAACTTCTTCCTCATATTACCCTCAATATTAAATAATTGTATATAGTAGTAGTCGTTAAATTTAGATTTTTAAAGAATCATTAATAAGAAATATATATTTTATTACAAAATTCTTAATGGTAGTGTCAAATCAACATGACTCAAGTAAATTGAAATGGAGGGAATATAATTTAGTTACTCGAGTTAGAATAGACGAGGTTAAAATGGACTAAACAATATATCATGGTCTAATTCGTTCAATTCTTATTAAGTTTTTGTTTATTTTCTTACATTGTGACAAGTTTTGGGACCCAAAAAAAGGTTTGTGACAACTTTTAAAAAATCCTATACCCTTACCCCACCATATATATAAGAGAAAATGGTCAAATACCCCTCCAACCTTTACCTTAAATCCCAACTACACACCTATTCTTTGCAGGGGTCCTATGACCCCCCTGAACTATTTAAAAGTGAAATTATTACACCCCCAAAATAGGACAACCAATCATTTGGGATGTGGTGTGATGCACGTGCTGAACAGTAATGCCATGTCATATTTTTTTAATCTAAAAAATTAATTATTTTTCTTTATATATTTCCTTTTCTTTTTTATTCATTCATCTTTTCTAATTTCGTTTTTCCTTTTCTCTTCTCTCTTAATTACAAATCATCAATGATCTCCCGCTTTTTCAGTCGTTAATCCCAGCCATGGTTGCCGTCGCCATCGAGTGCCATCTACCGGAGCCCAGAACCACCGATGAAAACAACTCCATTGAATGGAAGATGACTCATTTCGTGTTTGTGTTGATGTAATTATTAATTGAATTTTTTTTTTTTATGGAATTGGAGTTTACCCATTTCGCAATTTCAGTTTTTTTTTCTTATAGAAGTAATTGTTAATTTTGCTATTTTAATGAAGTTGAAAATGACCCATTTGAGGTATGCGTGGAGATGACCCAATTCAACATTCAACATAATGAATGAACTTGTTATCCGAAATCAATTTTGTGTTTGTTTCTTTTTTTTTTTTTAAAGTTGATTTTGAGTAAAGATTTTTCGTTGGTGGTGGTGCAGCCATGGTGCTTGCTTTGTTGAAGAGAAGAAAGAAGAGAGAAGAGAAAGAAGACAAAAATTAAAGTTAGAGTTCTACTTTGAAGTTAAACTTAGTTCTGATGATGGAGAGGAAATAGATGACTGATGATGAAGTTAAACTTGGTTTGGCTCTTCAAATTATTTGAGTTTTTCAAAATTCTTGAGCAAAATAGATGGCCGCTATATTTCTTGATTTTGAAGTGATTTGCTTTTTCTCTAGAATGTCAAAAATATATAATTTTTTTTTGTTGTAAAGAGCATGTTTGACTTGGTATAATGGAGTTGTCGAGTGTGAATTCTTGTGAAATTATGTTTCTGTATTCCCTCAAGGATGTGATTTAAGAAAGAAGTGTGTTGGCAATTCTCTCTTGTGGAAAATGAAATAAGTATCCACTAAATTATGTGTGAATGGCCAGGATATTTGACTAGACAAAACAGTTTAAAAAAAAATTAAATCTTCACTCTCTCAAAGAGAGTGTACTACACTTCCATGCCACCTCATCATTTAGAGAGGAGATAAATCCATTTTAAAATAGTTTTGAGTGGTAATAGGACTCCCATAAAGTATAGGTGTATAGTTGGGATTTGGGGTAAAGGTTAGAGGGGTATTTGATCGTTTTCTCTATATATAATAATGCTTTAACGATTTCTCTCATTTTTAACACAAGAAAATATAGTGCGGCACAGATGAAGGAAGTTTACAACAGTGAAGAATAAGATGATGATAATAATAATGGAACTCGTTTTCAATATAAATCCTCCATATGAATTCTTCGGAATCGAATCAATGAGTAATCAAGTTCATATATTTTTATTTTATTTTCTTACCTATATTTGATAATGTGTTCATTTATGCGTAGAGCTTCAATAAATTATCAGTTGAAAACAATTTAATTTCTTGAAAATTTTCATACTTGAAAAGAATTTTCCAATTTCATTTAATTATTTTATTGGATGTAGTAGAAGTTTAGTCAACAGAATTATTGTCAATATTTATGTTGCAACGTATACGAACGGAGATAAGAGATACTATTGCACAACCATTCAAGCAAGAAATTTTGAAAGAGTTTAAGGTATATTTGAATTTTAAATGAGAGGGAAATTTTACTTGGTCAATACTATTATGAATCAGATTCATTTAGTTGTATTTTGATGAATGTGGTAAGATTTTTATTTAATTTTTTTAAAATATATTTTTTCACATATGGGCTTGTGTCGGGATAGCAACATACATCACGTGCACCCTTTCTTGACCATGCTAAGTGAACCAGACTACTTTTTCTTCTTTTTTTTTTTGAAAGTATTCTCTTGTGGTGATGCCAGAATCAATGGTCAATGTTTTTGTGGTGTCACGACCCAAAATCAGTTAATAATGATACTTATCGCGAATTAATCTTGATAGTAAGTCAATCACTCTAAACGTTAAAGAAAAAATTAAAATAACCAATACACTATAAAAAAATTGATTAATTTATGGGGGTTAATTTTAAAGTTTGCAGGGATTTAAAATCCCCACAAAATATAATTTCAGCGGTTCCCAAAACCCCACAATACGAGCCGTCACAAATAAGTTGCGGCAGTTTTTTTCCGATCCTCATAATTAATTTGCATGGGTTATTTTGCGGCGGTTGACCTCCATTACTCAAAATTTAACTTTTTTTATAATAAATTTTTATTTAAAAATTGCGGGAGTTTAAAACCTCCGCAATTTATTTAATTTTTTTTTAAAAAAAAATAGTAAGACCCATAAATTTTTAATAACAAATTATAAATTCTAAATTTTGCTCAAATTTAATTGTTCCTTCTAGGCATAGCCTACAATCCAATATTTATTTAACTCATATATGGAAGGGCAATCAAGAAAGGTGATGACAGAGCAGCATGTTTTGTACTTAGCAAGCCCTAATAGAGATAACTGAGAAAAGCACAGATCATCTGGCCAGAATGCTGCTGCACTTTCATACTCCTGATTGTACACATTTATAATATGCAAACTCATGAAAAGAAACCAACAGAGAAAGCTAATTGTAACATGCAACAATGTCTAGATAGTAGCATATGCAAATGGCCGATTAAAAATAAATTCTACTAGGAGATGTGAAATTGGTCATGGAAAATTTTTCCCTAGAATCGGTAGTAATATTTATTCTCCTCATCTTCATGAGGAACAATAACCATACATATAAATTAAGTACACACCATACCATAGAAGTAGCAAATGAATTGAAGACACTACACCATAATAAAAGACACAACATTATCCCTGACCCCATGAAATTTCATATCTGATCCCAACATCAAAGCTGATGTAACCCTAAGCATGTCATCTAAGTAGGTGTAGGGAATACAGAACTATTTCAAAGGACATCAACTTCATCTTGAGCCCATAATCGTTAAAAGTACAAAAAAGTGCCTAATGAGATACTCCATCGTCTCAATTTATGTCCTAGTTTGACTTGGCACAGAGTTTAAGAAAGTAAATATGACTTTTGAATCATCTCGTCTTAAACTAAAGATATGCATAATGTACCAAAATGTCTTTTAATCTTTGTGGACTTAAACATTTCATGTGAGATGTTGAAATTAAAGAGTTGCCAAATTAGAAAAGATTCACTCTTTTTTAAACAAACTAAAAGGCAAGTAAAGCAAAACAAACAGATTAAAACATAGAGAGTACTTATTATGAGTAAACTCTCATGTGCACGTGATGACGTGAAGTTCTTGCAATATCAGCAAGTTTGAAATATCTGAAAACAAACCTGATGACGATATAATACGTATGAAAGGCCAAAGAAGACCAATAGAAACGGAAGCAAAAATGGTGTGACCACAGCATAGACAAGCCCCAATAAAAATATAATTGTATCTGCGGCTCCCCCGTGTTGAAACCAATGCTTCCAGGATCCATTGCCTCTTCTCTATTTTTTCCGTTTTAACCAAGAAAAGTTCTTCAGGAGATAAAATATTAGCGGCTTCAGCCTTAGGATCTCTCCAGCAATACCAGCCCACCCATCAAACATTATGTAGGTCATGGAGAAGGATGTTTTCATAGGAACTGCAACACCAATTATTTTTGGGATTCTGCAGAAAGTAGAGGAAATTTTATACCAAAATGCTCTTAGATAAAAGGATATAGACAATTAAGAATTGCCAAAGAATGGAAAGCTTGGAATACACCTAATAGGAATATAGGATAACACTGGCAGTACGAATGTAGTAGCAGAATAGCACATAATCAAATATTGGCTGGAATCAATAGGAGAAGCATTGACTAAAGATCTCTTTACTCATACTCAAGATGACAAGACATTATTAAACATACTACTATTAAGTCTCTCTAAGCTATAGTACAACTTAAGGATCCTCTCAAGTGTGAAGAAAACCTTTTAGAAACTGACCGAACTTGCCAAACACCACCGGTATTCAATATTCATACTAAAGTCCATGTAACATACTACTTCTAGAGCAAGAAATACAACTCGATTACAGGTATGGCATGCTGAAAAGGAACAATCTCGTTAATTAGAGTGGGGTTTAGGATAGTAAAAGAGAAAAATACAAGATGGAATCCACGGTCTCAATATATTCATTATTTTTATATTGAATAAACTCAATATATTCATATCCCACCAGAAATAGGTACAACAAGCAGCAACAACAGGTACCAAGCAACATAATCACGCAACACTAGGCTAAAAAAAGGTCAATTTATTCATATAAAACCAATCTTTTAGCATTCAAGTTGGCAATTAATAAAAATAAATAACATCCAACAGTACATCGGTACAAAAGAAAAACCTTATTGCAAGTAAAAAATCAAGAAATTCGATTTCACAATTTTGTAATGGAATCCATAGCTGAAGAAGAATTACCCTTAGGGTTGTTGTTGATAGAGCAAGATGACTTAAAGGCTTCAATATGAGACTGGCATTTGAGATAGTCCCCTTTATTCTCTACAAATATTAACTAAAATTATAACACAACAAATAATAGTTAGGTAAATCCGTAACTGCAGCAGCATATGTCCATATGTGACCCCTAACATATAGATTCAGTTCAAGCGATGCTCCAGTTCTACCCAAAACTCTAGTATACCAACATGAATGGACAACCCCACCACCCTGCAACAATCAATCTACCTAAGCCATAGCCAGATCCAAGCTCAATGACTCTTTTTTGCCTGGAAGAATCGAAAATTAATTGAAATAGCCGGCCGATTTGGGAAATGAGAGAGGGAAAGTGAGGGAAAATGAACCCGCCTATGATTTGGGAAACTGATATTTTGGCCAATTAAAAAAAATAAATAGGGAAAATTTTAGGTATCAGCGCTATTTTTTTCAATTATGCGGGATCTAAAACCCTCGTAAATTTATATTTTTATGACATATACATGTTATTTTTTTGGTGGAAAGCGAAAGTTTAAAACCCCGCTATTTATAGCAGGAGTCTAAAACCTCCGCAACTTTATAAATTTTAGCGGTAGATTTTTAATTTCCGTATTTCATATAATTTTACGGAGGTTAACATAACCCCCACAAATAAACCCCCACAATATTATCCATTTTTGGTAGTGATAATATAAGCCGAGGGAAGACTTCTAGAATGAAGTCGGACCCATATAGGAACAAAATGCCATAAATTTTTAAAAATTGTGTCATAGTGTAAAAACATCTAATACATAATTGAATTTGAAAATACATATTTGTCTCAGAAAATCGAAATAAAGACATAAATAAGGTAAGATTAAGTAATATCCCAAGTTTTTGAGCTCTAGATCCAAGAGATAGATAATCAAATTAGCTTTCTAACACCACCAGTCTCGTCTTAATCTGATATCAGAGCAAAAAGGTGGCAAATTTATCGAAGTACTGTCTAGCTCCAGGGACAAAAACTCTGATGACGACTCTTTGTCAGGACACAACGAGTCGTCAGGAGGAATCTTTGCCACGACAGTGAGAAAATTCAGAATTTAGTCCCTTGACAACTTGTGTGACTAAATAAGTCATTAGGAGGGATTCATTATCATAATAGTGGGAAACCAAAGTCTTAGTCATTTGATCACGACCCTTGACGACAAGTCATGATCATATAATACGAGTCATTAGAAAGCCTTGTTGTCATAACAGTAGGATACCAAAGAGTTCAATCCCTTAACTACGACTCTTCATGATGACTTGTTGTCAGTCTACACAAGTCATTATGAGGAATCATCATCATAAAATTTAGGAACCAAATTTCAGTCCTTTTGTCACGACTCTATACCATGACTCATGGTCAAACCCTACGAGTCGTAGCTTGAGTCGGCGCGACAATTTTCAAAATTTTCTACACATTTTAAAAGGGCCTTTTTGGTCCTTTGCTACTCTTTTAACCCCAAACCCATGTCGTTTTGGATATCCTAAAGTTAAGTATTGGAAGTTAACACTACCCTAAGCCCTCATTATTCATTTAAACATTCAACGCTTAATTTCAAACAGAGAAAGGGGTGATTGTCTTCTATAAGGGAAAAATTAGGGTTCTTCAACTTCCAACTCCAATTTCAAAGAGTTCTTCAACGTTTCCATCTCCAGATATGTGGAATTTTATCAATGGGTTTTCTTTCACCCATTGAGGCCCAAAGATTTCTAAATCTCTCAATTTAAATTTACCCTTCAAACTCAGGGCTCCAAGAAGGCATATGTTT
This sequence comes from Capsicum annuum, assembly GCF_002878395.1. Taxonomy (NCBI): domain Eukaryota; kingdom Viridiplantae; phylum Streptophyta; class Magnoliopsida; order Solanales; family Solanaceae; genus Capsicum; species Capsicum annuum. The sequence continues at coordinate 198,578,258 of NC_061117.1, read as the reverse complement.
CTCAATTCTTTAATTTACTTTTGTAATTAAACCATACATACATGCTTTCCAATGGATTTGAGCTTTCTCCCATATTCAGAGTCATGAAATCTTAGTATATTAATAAATTGTTGATTTTGGGTTTAAAATATAATATTTCCCATCATATTTATTTTTTACTACTGTTTTGTTTACAGCTAGTGGGTTATGAACACCCGATACCTAGGGGAACATGCATAGAGTTGTAAAAATCATATTCTCCAGTTTATATGTTACTAAGCATAATTCAGAATACCCAGTTATTGTTATTTCCAAAAATATTATTATATTGAGCGTATTCAGTTATCAGTGTCTATTAGTCGGGAGTAGTACTTAGCACCGAGTAAACACAGGGATGAAGGTCACCCGTCAGTTTGGACTGAGACCTTTAGTAGAAGTCCCTATGTTTTAGAACTACGGTGCCACTGTAGGTTATAAGGGGTCCCCGCCAGATAAGGACTGACACCCTAGTTCTTTTGGACATCATTTTAGTGGATCCATGCCAACCAGTGTTCGTACTCTTGGTAAGGTACTGAACACCAATCCAACTAGGGTTATAGGTTGGACTACGATTTTCTCAAATTAAGGTATGTCGATTAATGTTAGTTCCCATATTCCACTGTCTATGTAAAATTGCATATTTTGCTTGACCATGTATTCAGTTATTCAGATTACTATACTGTTTATATTTATACTTGGTCTTGCATTAGTTCACACATATTACATGAATTATATTCATTTTACATTAGTTATTTCCCTATCTCATATACTCAGTATATTCAAAGTACTGACCACATATTTTTCCTACTATGTTGTCTTATAATGTAGGTTTATATGCTCAGTATCCAAACCGCGTTTAGTACAACTCTATACCACATCAGCAGTATTTGGTGAGTCCTCATCATTTGAGGGCCAGTCATTAGTACCTCCTTTCAGTGTTTACTTATTTTTAGTTTTAGATAGTTAGAGTTAGTTTCGGGCTTATCCCAACAACTCATATGAGTTTGAGGCTTTTAGAAAAATAGTTATGTTTCATTATTTGATCGTGTCAGATAGTTCAAGTTTTATTATTCAGTATTGATTTTATTATTCTTATGATTATCAATTTATTTCAATTTAGCCTTCTTCTCAATACTTTATTATGTCTTTAGTATCTATAGTGTCATTCTAGGCCATGGGTTAGCTTAGGGCCATTGTGACTCTAAGTACCATGTTATGACTAGAGGCAGTTGCGAATCATGACAAACTTGGTAGAAAAGCCTCAGGTTTAAAGTGTCCTAGGGTGTTCAAAAGCCGTATTGAGTAGATTCTTGTTCATGGGTGTGAAATGCATCACACTTATGAGTGAGAGGCTATAAAACGTCTAAAGAAAAGTTTCACTTCTTTCATGATTCATGTCGTGATATAGAGTTTGAACTTTATTAAAATCTCATTCTAACTCAGCCTCTGAATATTTGTAGAAAATGCCTCCTAAAAGAACTAACAAAAGGAGGAATAGGATTGAGCAGACTCTACCCCTAGCTCCAGCAGACCCTCTGAACGAACAGGTCTCCCATGCTAAATTTAGGGCTACTTTTACAGCATTAGCCCAGTCTTTGACTGCCTAGAATAAATAGCATGTAGTCGCACCAGCCAACTCAGCTATGAATACGACAAAAATTAGAGTCAGAGATTTTACTCGAATGAATCCTCTAGTATTCTTTTAGTATAAGTCTTAAAAGGATCCACATGAATTCGTAGATAGTATTCAGAAAGCGACTAAGATAATGAGTGTTACTTCAACTGAAAATGCTGATTTGGCTGCTTATCAATTTCAAGGAGTAGTTCACACATGGTTTAAGTAGTGAAAAGAGGATAGAAGTACTGATGTAGAGACAGTAGAAGGGATGAGTTGTTGCATTCCATGACAGGTTCTTCCTACTAGTTTTAAGAAAGCTAAGGTGCAGGATTCATCAACCTGAAGTAGGACAATATGAGTGTAAAGGAGTATTCACTAAAGTTTACTCAACTGGAAAGGTTTTCTCCAGCTATGGTTGCTGACTCTAGGGCCCGAATGAGAAAATTTGTGTCAAGTATTTATTAGGATATGGTTAAAGAGTGTAGGATGACTATATTGATTAAGAATATAGATATCTCAGATTAATGGTTTATGCTCGACAAATTAAAGAGGAGAAAGTCAAGGAGAAGAAAAGGGAGAGTAAGAGAGTCATAATTGATAGTTTTAATTTCTCTCAACAAAGGTCAGATGGTGGCAATCATTCTCAATTCCACCAGAAATCTTCAACTCCAACCCCATCTTCTGCTATTGTTCCTGTACCTAAGTTCAGGTAGGATACTCAAGATAGAAATCCAGTCTTTCAGTCCCAAGTTAGTACTAACCCAATTTATAAAAAGTATGGTAGGAACCACAAGGGTGAATGTATAGCATGTACTAATTTTTGTTTTGGGTTTGGCAAGTCAGGCCACAGAGTGAGGGAATGCCTAGTGGCTGGGCAGAAAGATAAATATATACGTCAACAAAGTCAATCTAACTCCTCAAAATATCCAACAGGTTTCCCGACTCATCAAGGTTCCATATCTAGTGAACCTAGTGGACAACATCATAATAGGTTATATGACCTTCAGACTTGACAGGATCAAGAGGTTTTCCTGATGTGGTCACTGGTATGTTGCAAGTTTTTCATATTTATGTTTATGCATTGATAGACCCCAAAGCCATACTTCCCTTTGTGACTCCTTATGTAGCAGTAGATTTTGGTGTTAGACCCAAGAAACTTATAGAACCCTTTTCAGTTTCTACTTTGTTCGGTAGTTCCATCATAGCCTGACGGGTACATAGAAATTTACCCATCACAGTATCCCAAAAATTCACTTTTGTCGATCTCGTAGGGTTAAACATGATCGATTTTGATGTTATTATTTGCATGCTTTGGGTCCACTCTTGCTATGTGTAATACCCCGTATTTCCCTAGCCTAATTTAACTCTTAGCACATGAGTTATCCTATATAAATATTTTATTTAAATACTCAGTATTTTTCAGTTTAGAGGTTACCATTGCGTAGGAAATTCAGTCAGCTTTCCAACGATATAAAATTTGCTTAAATCCGATACTTGGGTGAGAAGTTATAGGATACTTTGTAAAACAGTGTGCCAAATCGACAATCAACGCGTTGCGGAGCCAGACCAAATGGATATTGTCAAATCCAGTGATCCTTCATAATCATGGCGTGTCATGACAAGGCTCATTTTCACAATTGTCCTTTTTCCAGTGAAGCTACGTGATTTACCGCATCGCGATGAGTCCCAAATTCGTATCTGGCAATGCAATTTCACTGTATCGCGCCATCAACCTAATTCCCAATTATCATTTTCCAGTGACATAACGTGATAGCGCCGCTTCGTGCTAAGGTCCCAGGTTGGAAAATTTTGACAAAAATTAAAAGTTTCGTCCAGGGTTAAACTAGTCTTTTCCATGATTTTAATACACCCAAATATGGGATTTAGTCCCTAAAAAACTTTTAAGTTCATTCTTTATTAACTTTTTCCCAAAATTAACAAGCTCTCTCTCAATTAGCAAATCCTAATCTTTAAGTAATCAAAAGCAATCCTCAGGAAAATCATCAAAAACTTTAAGAATTAAAATATCCAGGTATGTTAGATGTTCATTCATGGGTTCCTTTCACCCATGAAGTCCAAGAATCCATTTTTAAAACTACAAGCTTATAGAATTATGAATTCCATGCTTGAAATTGATTGTATGCACGTTCATGGTATTAATTGGGTTTTAAATCCATGATTATTATAAGATTTATGAAATTAGAATAGTATTTATGGGGAGTTATATGAATTGCACGCTAAACCCTTGAAATTGAGTATTGTATTCATGATGTTCATTTGTTGACCATTATCAGGTGAAATAATCCATGCACCCCAAGTGTTTACTAAAATGCCTATGTGAAGTAAATAGTGTAATCATGACATGTCATTATGTGGTCCAATCATGTACAAGCTTATGCCCTACAAGTGTTTGATAAAATGTCTCTACGAATGAATTATGAACAAGTGTACATTGTTATTCTTTTAAAGATCATGCCATGCTTTACTTTTCATGTTATCAAGTCTTGGGGGTATCTAATACTGGATAATCTAGCTTTTTTACCTAGAGTTCCAGTAGTTACAAAATAGTCTCAGTAGTGTCACGATTAGTAGCACTCTCAGTCAGTTACAAAGCTCAGCTAGTTTAGCTCAACATAGTAATTAGTGTCATTTAGTTGGGAGAAGGATTCAACATCGAGTGAACCCAAGGATGGGGGCTCACCTGCCAGTAGAGGGTATGATCCTTAGAAGCAGTCTTTCCATTTTAGAACTACGTAGCCAGCATAGTTTGCGACATCAACCTGTCAGTTGAAGGTTGATGAGGTGTTTTAACCTTCTAGTTGAGGGTTCCACCGTTCTCATTAGAGTACCTGCCAGATAAGGGTAAATCTTTAGCTTGTCTTTACCCATGGCACGGTACTGAGACCCTTTCACATGGGGTTACAGGTTGTACCCCAAATCTATTAAGAAAAGGGACATGTCGGTTAGATTATTTTCTATAGTTTCAATCTTAATACTCAATCTTAGTATAGAATTCAGTTCAGTTCTACCAAATTAGGACTATCAGACATAGTCACCTAGTTATTAGAAATTCAGTTATTAGTAATCTCAGATATCAGTTACTCAGTTTTCAAAAATCAGTACTCAGCTTAAGTAAAAGCTCAGATATAGTATACATGCATATACATAATATTGCATGCTCAGTATTTACAGTAGTTCCAGATTTCTATGTACTCATAATAATTTATTCTATATCATTCAGTCAGTTACTGTTCATGCACATGAACCCCCCCTTCAGCTTTACCTCATCTAGCATACCAATAAATTCCGCGTACTACTGCATACTTTTCTCTTTGAGCTATGATGTCTAATATCATAGGTTCAGACATTCAGGTTCCTGACTACACATAGACAAATTTGAATTTAGCCAGCAGTGTCAGATTTAGTAGTGAGTTCTCATCTATCGAGGATATGTTTTATTTTTATTTTTCAGTAGTCAGAGTTAGTTGGGAGCTTATTACATCAACTCCTCTTTCAGACAGTTCAGTTAGATGCTTTTTAAACTGGACTTTCAGATAGTATTCAGTTTTATAGATTATTATTACGTTGATATTCTTTATTAGTATTTCAGATTTTGAACCTTATGGTATTTCAACCTATTTTTCTATATTTATTACATTATTATTATTTAGTGCTCACAACAGATATCAGTCATGAGTTAGCTTGTGGTCCTTCGAGGTTGTAAGCATCGTGTAGCATTCGAGGTATAGACTAGGAGCGTTACACTATGCTTCAGTTGATTGTAGGAAAAGAGTAGTCTAATTTCAGTCTTCAAATGAGCTAGTCTTAGAATAAAAGGGTAGTACCTCGGTGCCTATAGTTCGTTCTATGTTTTTTCTTAAGGCAAGAAAAATAATTTCCAAAGAATGTATCTATGATCTTGTGCGGGTTAAGGATTAGAAGTCTAAAATCCAAGTCTTGAGCCAGTCCCTATGGTAAAAGAATTTCCAAAAGTATTTCTTGAAGATCTACTCAAAGTTCCTCATGAGTGGGAAATTAACCTCAAAATAGATCTCCTTCCAGATACCCAGCCTATTTTAATTCCACCTTATAGAATGGCTCCAGCTGAGCTTAAGGAATTAAAGAAACAGTTGAAAGATCTCCTAGACAAGGGTTTTATTAGGCCTAGAGTCTCTCTGTGGCTGCTCTTGTACTTTTTGTGCACAAGTAAGATAGTTCTCTTAGAATGTGCATTGACTATCATTAGTTGAACAAGGTCACTGGTAAAGAATTAGTAGCCCATTCTGAGTATTGATGACTTGTTCAACCAACTTCAGGGTGCTAACTATTTCTCTAAGATAGGCCTCAGATCTAGCTTTTATCAGCTCAGAGTCAGAGAATATGACATTCCAAAGACAACCTTCAGAACCCGATATGGTCACTTTGAATTTGTTGCTATATTTTTTTAACTAATGAATACTTCTGCAACTTTTATGTACTTGATGAACAAGGTGTTCAAGCAGTACTTGGACATGTTCAGTACAGTCTTCATAGATATATCTTCATTTATTCTCAAAGTGAGGATGAACATATAGGCCATTTGTGAGGATTGTCTTGTAGACTCTCTAAAATCACCAGTTGATTGCTAAGTTCAACAAATGTGAATTATGGCTAACATTAGTTGCATTCTTAAGTCATATTATATCCAGTGAAGGAATTATAGTTGATCTTCAGAAGATTGGAGTAGTGGGAAACTATCCTAGACTTATCTCTTCATCAGATATCAATAGATTTTTGCGTTTAGCCATTTACTATAGATGGTTTGTTGAAGGATTTTCCTATATTGCTTCACCCATATCCAGACTGACTCAAAATAAAGTCAAATTCCAGTGGTCTAACTCTTGAGAGAAAAGTTCTCGAGAGTTGAAGACTCAACTCAGCACCACTTCAGTTTTGACTCTACTAGTGGGTTCAGATGGTTTTGTGATTTATTGTGATGCTTTAAGAGTTGGGCTTTGTTGTGTGTTAATGCATTACAAAAAGGTTATAGCCTACGCCTTTATACAACTCAAACCTCATGAGAAGAACTATCTAACTCATGATATTTAGTTTGCACCAGTTCCTTTTGCCTTAAAAATATGGAGGCATTATCTATATCGGTTTATGTAGATGTGTTCACTGATCACAAGAGTCTTCAGTATATGTTCAACCAGAAATATCTAAATCTTTGTCAGAGAAGGTGGTTGGAGTTGTTCAAAGATTATGACATAAGTGTCTTTTACCACAAAGGTAAAGCCAATGTTGTGGCTGATGCTCTTAGCAGAATATCTATAAGGAGTATAACTCACATTGAGGATGAGAAGAAAGAATTAGTTTGTGAGGTTTATCAGCTTGCTAGGATGGGAGTTTGGTTAGTAGGTTCTATCGAAGGTAGCGTCTTAGTTCAAAATAGTTCAGAATATTCATTGGTAACAAAAGTGAAAGAGAAGCAAGATAGTGATCCTATTTTGCTTAGGTTGAAGGAAGTAGTCCAAAGTCAGAATTTTGAGGCTTTCTCTTAAGGGAGAGATGGTGCTCTTTATTTTCTATTAATACAAGATCCACTAAGATGTATCGTGATATACAGGAAGTCTATTGATGTAATGGTATGAAAAAGAATATTGCAAAATCTGTGACTAAGTGTCCAAATTAAAAGCAATTTAAGGTTAAGCACCAGAGACCTGGTGGTATGCTTCAGGAGATCAGTATTCCTACTTCAAAGTGGGAAGTGGTGAATATGGACTTTCCTATCTTCAACATGATTTTACTTGGGTTATCATGGATTGAATTACTAAGTCAGCCCACTTCTTTCTAGTTAACACTTCAAATTCAATCGAATGTTATGCTAAACTCTACCTTACGGAGTTGGTGAAACTTCATGGGATTTCTTTGACTATTATTTATAATAGAGGTACCCAATTTACCTCTCGATTTTGGAGGATGTTTTAGATGGGTCTCGGTGCCTAAGTTTATCTTAGTACAACTTTTCACTAACAGATAGATGGTCAAGTAGAGAGGACTATTCATAGCTTAAAGGATATATTGAGGGCATGTTTGATTGATTTCAAGGGTAGTTAGGATTATCATTTGCCTTTGATTGAGATCCTTGACCATTATATTCATTGGATAACAAAGAGGTCACCTTGGTAAAGGTTCTATGGAGAAATTAGTCAGTTGAAGGTGCTTCTTGGGAAGCAAAGGCAGACATAATGACCAAGTACCCCGCATCTTTTCTCTTTAAATTTAGTCTCAACTTGAGGTAATGGTTTCCCCTTAATTAATTCTCCCTTTCAGATCATCCAACTATTTTCATATCATAGCTTGCATTCTTGAGTTTTTTTAGTACATATATCAGTAATAGGTTCAGTTATCAAGTCATTATTCTTGTTCAGCTCGTAGGAGTTCAGAGTGTAAATTTCAGATTTCCCCTAGCACTTTAGCCTGGTTAGTTTTTATTTGGGGAAAAATGATTCTAAGGTGGAGATCAAGTAATACCCCAAGTTTTTAAGATCTAGACCCACAAAGAGATAGATAATCAAATTAGCTTTCCAACGCTGCCAGTCTCATCTTAATCCAATATTTGAGAAAAAAGTTAAGGCAAATTTATCGAAGTATTGTCAAGCTACCAGTGACAACGACTCTGACGGTGACTCGTTGTCAGGACATAAAAATTCATTAGGAGGACTCGTTACCATGACAGTAAGAAAATTTAGAATTTAGTCCCTTAACAATGAGTCCAAGATATGACTCATTGTGTGGTTAAATGAGTTGTTATGAGGGACTTGTCATAACAGTGGGAAACCAATGTATCATTCATTTGATCATGAAATTTGATGATGAGTCGTGGTCATACTATATGAGTCATTAAGAAGAATCGTTGTCATAATAGTAGGATACCAAAGAGTTTAATCCCTTGACTATGACTCTTCATGATGGCTCATTATCAATTTACACGAGTTGTTATGAGGAATAATCATCATAATAGTGAGGAATCAAATTTCAGTCCTTTGGTCACGAATCCAGGTCATGACTCATGGTCAGAACCTACAAGTCGTAGCCTGAGTTGTCACGACTGTTTCTAGAATTTTTTGCATGTTTTAAAAAAGGTTATTTAGGTCATTTCCCACTTTCTTAACCCCCCAATCCACGTCGTTTTGGGTATCCTAAGGCTGAGTATTGGGAGTTAACACTAACCTAATCCCTCAGTATTCATTAAAACATTTTTCACTTAATTTCAAATTAAGTAAAGAGGCAATTGTCTTCGATATGTGGGATTTCATCAATGGGTTTCCTTTCACCCATTGAGGCCCAAAGATTTATAAATCTGTCAATTTAAATTCATACTTCATACTTAGGGTTCCATATAAGCCATGTGTTTCTCAATTTTTCAGTTTATTCTTGTAATTAAGCCATGAATACATGTTTTAGAATGGATTTGAACATCCTCCTGTATTCAGAGTTAGGAAATTTTAGTATATTGATAAACTGTTGATTTTGGGTTTGAATTATGAAATTCCTTATCATGTTTAGTTTTTACTATTTCCATGTTTAGAGCTGGTGGGTTACGAACACCGATACCTAGAGAATCATGCATACAGTTGTAAATGTCATATTTTCCAATTTACATGTTATTGAACATATTTCAGAATATCTAATTATTTTTAGTTCAAGAATATTTTTATATTGAGTGCATTCAACTATTAGTGTATTTTTGTCGGGAGTAGTACTTAGCACCAAGCGAACACTGGCATGAAGGCTCATCTGTTAGTTAGGACTATAACCTTTAGTAGAAGTCCCTAAGTTTCACAACTACGGCACCACCATTGGTTATAAGGGTTCACCCGCCAAATAGACTAACACCCTAGTCCTTTTGGACATTAGTTTAGTGGATACATGTCAGCTAATGTTTGTACCCTTTTCAAGGTACTGAACACCCATCCAACAGAGGTTACACATTGGACCCAAATTTTCTTAGATTGGAGTATGTTGGTTAATGTTAGCTCCCACAGTCCACAGTTTATGTTTAAACTTCAGATTTTGCTTGACCATGTATTCAGTTATTCAACTTACTATGCAGTTCATGATTATACTTGATCTTGCATCAGTTTATACATATTACATGAATTATGTTCATTTTATATTAGTTATTTCCCCATCTCACATATTTATTATATTCAAAGACCGCATACTTTTTCTATGTTATATTGTCTTATAATATACGTTCAGACTCTCAGCATCCAGACCACGCTTAGTACAACTTCGCACCACATCAATAGTATTTGGTGAGTCCTCATCATTCGAGGGCCAGTCATTATTATTTCCTTTCAGTGTTTACTTATTTTTAGTTTTAGACAGTTAGAGTTAGTTGGGGGATTATTCTAACAACTCATATGAGTTAGAGGCTTTTAGACAAAAAATTATGTTTCAACATTTGATAATGTTAGACAGTTCTAGTTTTGATATTCAGCATTGATTTCATTAGTGTTATGATTATCAATTTATTTCAGTTTAGCTTTCCACTCAATACTTCATTATGTATCCAGTATACTTAGTTTCATGCCAGACCATAAGTTAGCTTGGGGTAGCTCGTGACTCTAAGTACCGTGTTACAACTAGGGGCAGTCTCGGGTCGTGACATATGAGGTCTGGTAAATAACTCATAGTAGAATGAGTACAATTCACTTGTACTCAGTAGGTATCGTAGTTTGACTGAGAAAAGTAGAAAATAATAAAAATAAATAAAACTACAAGTACGTCACCTGAAAGAAAAAAATTCCAAAATGATAGCTTACACCATCTCCGCTAATAGTTCTACTATGTATATAGAAATGAAAATAACATATATATACACTATAAATATACAAAAACTTAACACAGTTCAAGAGTAACTATGGAAACTCATGTAAAATGAACATGTAATGCGATGCAATGAGCATGGGATGAATGATGAAAATCATCGCATTACTTTCTGTATACACCTACCGAGTGTACAACTCCCAAGATAGGACCCATAAGGGGTTCATAATTGATATACTATAGTTCATATCTCAATATCTCAGCTTGCCTCTTCAGCTCATTTTCAGAGAGGATTTTTATAAAAATGTCATAATTTGTTCCAAATAGAATATTTCACAATGCTACCAGTATCTCAGTAATGTATATGAATAGAATGTGGATGTAATTCTGGCTATAAAATCAATATGAAGATATCAATCAATCCAAAATGGATAACAGTAAGATAAGAAATCAACTCAATATGTCCACAATTTACGATTATAAACTCAAATTAGGAATCATTGGAATAAACATACATGTAAGATATTTTTTTAGATCATATAACCCTAATTAAGCCATTTCTACTATGATAAAGGTTGATCTTAGGTGGATTTATGCATCTAAAATTGTGTGTTTTTGGTGGATTTGTGTAAGGATAATTGTAATACCTCGAACTTTCTTTAAGTCAAATCTAGTCTCCAGAAGAGTTAGTGAAGAATTCCTAAATGATTAATGTTTAAACCAGATAGATTTTCCCCAACTTTGACTTTTTATCATGTGGGAAATTGAATTAGCTTTGCAACGACACCAATTTTATCCAAATATGGTATCAGAGTAGAAAGTTATGGATGTTTTACTGAGAGCTGTCAGAACTTCCCAGGTGCGTCGGAAAGGTTGATGGACCTTCGAGCTAGCGATGGACCATCGCCTAAACCATCGTAGCTAAGGCAGTAAGTTAATCTTCTGGCTAAGGTACGATAGACAGGTTGATAGACCGTCAAGCTAGCGATGGAATGTCGCCCAAGCCGTTGCTACTAAGGTAGTGAGTCCCTATTTTGGCCCAAGTGCGATGGTCAGAACGACGGACCGTCGAGCCAGCAATGGACGGTCGCACGAGCCATGACAGATCCTGTTCAACAATTTACAGCTATTTTTAAAAAGGTATTTGGGTCTTTTTTCACTCGTTTTAACCCCTAATTATACCAGACAATAGCTCATAACTTCATTATTCATGCACAACATCCAATTAGGGTTTCTCTCAAAAATCAATCCCCAAGAACAAGAAACCCTAGGTGCTTAATTTCAAGTAAAGAATTCAAGCTTTTCTCCACAAATCTTTAAGAAATCATCCACCCAGGTATGTCAAGTGTTCATTCATGGATTCCTTTCGTCCATGAAGCCCAAGAATCCAATTTTAAATTATAAATTATGATGTTTATGTTGTTGATTGATTACGATCATGTAGATGTTTTGTATGATACCCAAGTTGGAATCGTTAAATGTTTTTCCATTAATTTATGCTAGCGTGTGGATTGAAATCTACTAAATTGTGTTGATTTATGCAACCATGATGAATTAATTTAATGTCCAAGCCTAAACTTATAGTTGTGCATGCAAGGTGTTTAATAAAATGCCTAAGAGAATAGGAAACATGCCTTATGACTCAATTGTGACCAAAATGATAAACCTATGTTTCACCCTTAAGTTCAAATGACTCCCATGTTATTGTTATGCTTTGTGATGGATTGATTTAATGCTCATGAGATTAGGCTTATGAAATTATGACATGTTTACATTCAATTCTATTCATGTGTGAGCTTATGGGATGCAAATACTTTATGAATATCCCCAATAATTGTACTATGAATTGTTGACTATGGTCATGTGTCAAGAAGTGTCATGTCTTGTCAGTTTTATGCTATCGAGTCCTGGGGGTACTTGTACCTAAAAATTTAGCTGTGTGGCTAGAGCCAGTGTCATGTTTTCAAGATACTCTCAGTCAAGCCATGTTCAGTAGAATTCAGTCATTCTCATGACTCAGGAAAACTCAGTAATCTCAGTAATCTCAATAATCTCAGTCAATTATCAGATCTCAGTGATACTCCACCAGTTAACAAAACTCAGTAAACTCAGTCAAGTCAGTTCAATATAGTTAATTCAGTTTCTAATCAGATAGTAGTAGGATTCAGCATAAGTGAGACCAAGGATGGGAACTCATCTGCGAGTAGAGGGGGTGATTCTTAGAAGCAATCCTTGCGCTCCAGAACTACGTAGCCAGGTAGCTTGAGACATATAACCTGTTAGATGAGGATTGATGAGGTGGCTTAATCTATTAGATGAGGGTCCCACTGTTCTCCTTAGTGTACCTTTTAGATGAGGGATCACTCATAGCTTGTCTTTACCAGTGGCGCGGTATTAACAACCTTCCAATTGGGGTTACAGATTAGACCCTCACTCAGCTATATTACTTTATTTGGGGCATGTCGGTTAGATGACTACTTCCCACAATTACAGTATCAGTCTCAGTCTCGGTAATAGAACTCAGATAGTTCTACAAAATTCAAGGCTACCGGTACAGTTACCTAGTTCAGTGTGGAACTCAGCTAGTTCCATCAGAAATAGGACTGTCAGACATAATTATTCAGATAATAGTACCACAGTTATACAAAACCTATGTTATCAGTATTCATATTCAGTGATGTTTTGATCTCAGATATGGTTCACGTATTCATGCATGTATTCTCACGTTCATGTTATTCGGTCAGATAGTATTGTTCATGCATATAAACCTTTGTATTCAGCCTACCTAACTTGCATACATTTAATCATACTGACGAATTTGAGCTATGGTGTTTTATACCATAGGTTTAGAAGCACGAGTTCCAAAGCATCAGTAGCATTCTAGTCTTAGCAGTCAGAGTTAGAAGTTAGTCCTTATCCTTCGAGAATATGATCATTACTTTATTATATTATTACTTAGTTTATTTCAGTCGTTGGAGTTAGTTGGGGACATATCCCATCTAGTTTATTTCAGTCGTTGGAGTTAGTTTGGGGACATGTACCATCACTCTTTATTCAGACAATTTAGCTTTAGAGGCTTTCAGACTACAGTATGTTCAAGCAGTTTATTTCAGTTCATGTTTTGGTATTGATATATTGTACTCTTAGATAGTATGTTTTATCCATTTTGAACCTTATGGCATGTTCCAATCTATTATTTCCATATTTTACATGATGTCATACAGTATACAGATACAGATACCAGTCTTAGGTTAGCTTGTGGTCCTTCGGGTTCATAAGCACCGTGTAGCGTTCCGAGTACCAAATTTAGGGCGTTACAATAATTGACTCAAATGCCCTCACAAACCCGTCATTTAACAACATAAAACTGAGCACCGACACAATCAGTGATGCATAGCATTGCTCACTGCGATGCATCGCATTGCCTACTCGATGTGGCCATCGACGCGGCAAGGCGATATCGCATTGACGTTCTATTTTGGCCAACCAAACATGCCTCAATCCTTCTTTGAAAATTTTGAAACTCATCTCTGAGGTACTATGGACTAACCTGATCATGAAACAACTTAGAAATTGACATTCCAAGGTTGGTAAGGTCGAGAATAAAATCATCAAAGTTTAGAGGCCAAAATTGAGACTAAGTCTCTAACACTTAGCTGAAATTTCAGATCCTAAGTCTCTGATGTGCCTCTTTTGAGCTGAATTGAACTAGAAAGAATATGGGCTATTACAATATCTCCCCCTTGAGAACATTCTTCCTCGAATGAGACTAGATAAACTAAAGATACTGAGGAACCGAGAATAAGTACTGGCATGCACAACTGAAACAAACTACATGACTGAATCTAAAATTTCATAAGCTACTGAACTAATCTGTGAGTGCATAAACTGACATAAAGATAGATATATGGATGAAACTGAGATTGGAAAACAACTGAGCTAAGGAAAACCATTACCTTCAGCTGAATCTGAGCTTGTGGAGAAGAGTTAAGGGTACTTGGTTTGCATGTCTGCTTCTGCTTTCCAAGTGGCACCCTCAACAGATTGATTTCACCACAGAACTTTGACTAAGGGAACTTCATTGTTTCTTAGTCTACGGATATGGTGATCAAGAATATCTATTGGAAGCTCTTCGTATGAAAGGCTATTCTGAATATATATGTTTTCTAGAGAGACTATAAAGTTGAATCACCCATGCACTTCTTCAATAAGGATACATAGAACACTAGATGAACTGATGACAAGTCTATAGGTAGCTCAAGCTCATACGCTACCTTCCCTACACTATTCAAAATACTATCGGGACCTATATATCGGGGACTAAGCTTCCCATTTTCCTAAATCTCTTCACCCCCTTCATGGGTGAAACCTTCAAATAAATAAGATCATCACCTCAAACTCAAAATCTCTCCTTCTTATGCCTATATAAGATTTCTGATGACTCTAGGCTACTTTCAATCTCTCTCGAATAATTTGGACTTTCTCTATCGCTTCACATACCACATCTGGCCCTATCAAAGCGGCCTCACCCCTTTGAACCAACCAATGGGTGACCTACATCTTCTCCCATAAAAAACCTCAAAAGGGGCCATCTGAATACTAAAATGGTAACTGTTATTATAGGTAAATTTGTTCAATCGAAAATGGACATCCCAACTTCCTTTGAAGTCAAGAACACATTCCCTCAACATATCCTCTAAGGTTTGAATGGTCCTTTCTTCCTGAACATCAGTCTGCGGGTAAAAAACTGAACTAAGATGAACTTAGGTACCAAGACCCTTCTGAAAGGCTTTCCAAAACTGAGAGGTAAACTGAGTATCCCTATCTGAGATGATGGACAAGGGAACTTTGTGCAATCTAACCAACTCTCTGATATCAAGTTTAGCATAATCCTCTGTTGTGTAGAACGTGTGAATTGGCAAGAAGTGGGATGATTTGGTCAATCTATTTACAATAGCCCAAATCAAATTATGTTGACAAAGCGAATGGGGTAGCCTTGTCACAAAGTCCATATTCACCTCTACCCACTTCCAAGTGAGAATACCAAACTCCTATAATGAGCCACCCGGTCTTTGGTGCTCTACCTTAACCTGTTGACAAGTTACATACTTGGCCATAAATTCTACGATATCTTTCTTCATACCCTTTTACCAATAAACTTCCCGCAAATTGTAGTACATCTTGGTGGCTCTTGGATGAATGGAGTAATGCGCACCATATGTTTCTTCCATGATTCGTTGCCTCAAATCATTAACACCTGGAACATATATCTACTGTGGTATCTCAACACACTATCTCTTCCTTAGAAAAAACCTCTACCTTTTGATCTTTAACTGAACCCTTCAATTTGACCAAACTAGAATCCTTATCCTGCTTCTCTTTCACTTCAGAAACTAGGGAAGATTCTGAATTACTCTGAACCCTAACATGACCTTTAGCTGAGTCAACTAACCTCACACCCAATCTAGCTAACAGGTGAACTTCTTGAACTATCTCTCTCCTATCATTCTCCATATGATCAACACTGCCCATAGAAAGTATACTAAGGGTGTCTGCCACTACATTGGCCTTGCTCAGAGAGTATAACACACTCATGTCATAATCCTTCAACAATTCTAACCAACTTCTCTAACGAAGATTTAACTCTCTCTAAGTAAACATATATTGACAGATTTTGTGATCCATGACCACATCAACATGCACCCCATAAAGATAGTGCCTCCAGATCTTTAAGGCAAACATAATTGTAGCTAACTCAAGATCATAGATAGGTTAATTCTTTTTGTGAGGCTTAAGTTGTCTAGAGGCATAGGCTATAACCTTACCTCTTTGCATCATAATAACACCCAAACTAATTATGGAGAGATCATAATAGGCAACGAACCCATCTGTGCCATCAGGTAGCGCTAAAACTGGGGCTGAAGTGAGTCGAGTCTTTAACTCCTGAAAACTCTTCTCACAAGAATCTGACCACTGAAAATTAACTTTCTTCTAAGTCAATCTAGACATAGGGGGTGTAATAGATGAAAAAGCCTTAACAAAACGTCTGTAATAGCCAGGTAAACCCAAGAAACTTCTAATTTCTGACTGAAAGAGAGGTCTAGGCTTGTTTCTTATTGCTTCTGTCTTTTGGGGATCAACTCTAATGCCCTCACTAGAACAATATTACTAAGGAAAACTACTGATCTTAGCCAAAATTCACATTTGTTGAATTTGGCAAACAACTGGTGATCTTTAAGAGTTTGCAATACAATTCTAAGATGGTCTAAATGATCATCCTCACTAGGAGAATAGACAAGAATGTCATCGATAAAGAATATGACCAACATGTCCAAATACTGTTTGAATATTCTGTTCATCAAGTCCACGAAGGCTACTGGGGCATTTCTTAGCCCAAAGAACATGACTAAAAACTCAAAAATACCACAATGAGTTCTAAAAGTTGTCTTTGGGATATCACATTCCCTTACACTAAGCTGATGATAGACGGATCTAAGGTCTATATTTGAGAAATAACTTGCAACTTGGAGATTGTCGAATAAGTCATCAATCCTATGAAGAGGATAACTGATTTTGATTATGACTTTATTCAGCTGACGATAGTCAATGTACATTCGCAAAGAACCATCTTTCTTTCTCACGAATAGGATGGGAGCGCCTCATGGAGAGACTCTAGGCCTTATAAAACCTTTATCTAATAGATTTTTGAGCTGTTTTTTTAAATCTTTAAGCTCAGTGAAGACATATGATATGGAGAAATAGAGATGGGCTTATTATCTGGAAGAAAGTCAATATCGAATTCTATATCCCTATCAGGATGTACCTCTGGCAAATTTTTGGGAAAAACTTTAGGAAACTCATTGACTATACGAACTAACTGAACTTTTGGAGCCTCAGACTTAGTGTCCTTGACTCGGACTAAAAGATAGGAACACTCTTTTTGAGATCAACTTTCTGGCTTTAAGATAGGTTATGAAATGACTTTTCGGAGACACTGAATTACCTTCCCACTGAAAGACTAGCTCATCTAAAAACTAAAACTACACCACTTGGGTGCAACAATCTATGGATACATAACAGGAATGGAGTCAATCCCTACCAAGAATAAGCTCAAAGTCAACCATATCTAACTCTATTAAGTCTACTAGTATGATCTTATGAACGATAGTTATAGGAAACTTTCTATAGATCTTTTTGGCAATAACTGACTCACCCACTGGTGTAGAAACCAAAAAGGGCTCAAAAAGCTTTTTAGGACCTACTTCAAAATTTACCACAACTAATGGAGTCACATAAGAGAAACTCGACCCGGGGTCTAACAACACATAAATATCAAAATGAAAGACACAAAGTATACCAGTAAAAATAGCTCAAAATTTAGTATGGGATATATTCTCATTCAGAGAGTCAGCAGGCTGGGGTGGCTGGTTATTATTTCTGCGGGCGTTAGCTCTATAAGGAGGTATATTAAACTGTCACGTAAGAGAATAAGTTAAAAAAAATAGAGATATTGTAAGAATGATAGATCATGAAAGAAAGAGATGATTTCCTAAAAATATCCCGTAGCCTCTTGCTCATAAATATGGCGTGCTTCACACCTATGATCAAGACTTTATGTAACGCGGCTTGTCTGACTCCCTAGGACTCTTATAAACCTTAGGCTCTGATACCAAGTTTGTAACACCACAAAAACTTATTTCGGGATGCCACACGGTGCTCCAAACTACAAGTAGTCATGAGCTAACCTTGAGAGCCTACTACTCATTCAAATAACCCAAGTAAAAATAATAGAAGCATGTGGTACAATAGAATACTATAATATTGTCTAAACTAAATTGAGTTTAACTGCATATAATATCTGAAAGTACTCGACTAAGAAAAATTTCAAGAACCAACACTGAAAATTGAAATTTATCTAATAGTCGAATAAGCCTCTAATGCTACTACTAGAGAGTCACTGGGACAGAACCCCAACTAACTTGAGCTATCTAACATAACTGAATAAACTAATCTGGAAAGCTAGAAATCGAAATAACTGGGTCCTTGAACTATGAGGACTCACCAACTATCGAGATGTAGATAGAGATGCTCATGGTAAATCACGCTGCTAGAACTGAGCACCTGAACCTACATTATGAGACAATATAAAACATAGACATATATGTGGATCAGTACTTTTTGAATGTACTAAGCATGTGGGGGTGAATATATAAGTAAATCAATATCTCAACATTCATATAAACTCATACAAGAATGGATGTGAAAGGTAAATAGCTCATATTATCTTGAATAACTAAAAGCTGAAAATCATAACTCATGAATAATAAGACATATTGTATAAATTCTATGAGCCATAACACTTAGTTCTAAAAGTTGTACTTTTACTCTTTTTGCTAGTAGAATAAGTAGGGTTGAAGTCAAGTTTATTTTCAAATCATTCATGCCAAGTGTAAAAGGACTCACTTTTATCATCTATAAACTAAAGATGAAATCTCATGACTAATGACTTGTGTAAAAATATATCTGGGTTAAATCGTGAGCCTTTCCACTTAGTTTCTAAAAGATTTTCTATTATTCTTTTCTATTTTGTAGGCTGTAGAGAAATTTTTTTAAAAGAACTATTCTGCATGGGAGGTTCATCTAACCGATATGTACTATGTGAGCTATCATAGTGTCCAACTTCTAGTTCCCTTATCGAAAAACCTCACATTGGGGAGAGGTGTCATACTCTTACAAAGGAGTATAACCTAATCTTAGTGATCACAATCTGTATCTATCATCCATATAGAAATAGAAATAATCTAATAATCTGAACCCACGTTGCCCGTAGTTCTAGGGAAGTAGGATGCACTAAACCCACACTTCCCGCTCGGTGATAAATGCTACTCCCTTTACTGTGTATGCTCATTCTGTAGGAAATCCACTTTAAAAACTATCATCAAGGTTTATAATGAAAACCAATCATGCATCTGTCTGTTTTAAACTGTAATCAAAACTAATCTATTTTCTATAAACTATAATAAAACTATACAGTGGATTCCATAACTTAACTGAGGATCAAAAGATCAAATCTTTTCTAAAAAGTTTGAATATAAGCTAGCCATAGGATGCTTAAAAGCATCATCTTCTTGAAATATCAATATTTATACTTAGGGCTAAAAACTCATGTCAAACTATAATTAAGTCATGCTTAATAATCAAAATCTTGAAATTCTTGCATAATTCTAGTCAAGATAGTGAAATTCATTTCTCAATGTATATAAAATCACTTCACATGAATAAACATGCAAAAGTAGAGAAACAATTCAACATTTCATCACTTGAAACACCAACATCTTCAAATAATGATAATTGGGTATGAACCCTAAACTGTAAATTATATAAATTTATATAAATTCAACTTTGAAAACTAGTTTTGGGCATAAGGATGAAAGAGGATCCTTGTTCATAACCCCACATACCTTGCTTGATGAATTCAATGTAAAAGCTTGAACTTCTGAATCTCTAATGGCGTTCTTGAAGCTTCTTCTTAAATTTCTTAAACCCAGAAATTTGGATTATAAGCTTTCTTGGAGTAGAAGTTATGGAATTGTTCTTGATTCTTGGAGCTAGGATTTTGTTCTTAGAGAGGAAAAAGATGAATAATGAAGCATCAATGCTATTTAGGGATAAAAATATGTTTTTTGGGTGAGGGTAATTGACTCAAATGCCCCCATAAACCCATCATTTAACAACAAAAAATTGGGCACTGACGTGATTAGCAACGCGATCAGTGATGCATCGCGTAGCCTACTTGACACGGCCACCAATGCGATGCGGTGATATCGCATCGACGTTCTATTTTGGCCAACCAAACATGATCCAATACTTCTCCAAAAATTCTTAAACTCACCTCGAAGGTACTATAGACTACCCTGACGTGAAATAACTTAGAAATTGACATTCCAAGGTTGGCAAGGTCGAGAATAAAGTCGTCAAATTTTAGAGGCCAAAAATGAGACTAAGTCTCCAACACTTGGATAAAATTTCAAGTCCTAAGTCTTTGATGTGCCTCTTTTGAGCTGAATTGAACTATAAAGAATATGGGGTATTATAAAACATTAAGTTAAAGTTCAAATGAGAAAACTAGTACTCCTAGCTTGAGCTATGATCCTTTCTAGTTCATTGTGTTGGATTCCATGTTTTTTTTTATCTCTAATTTATGGTGTTTTATGTTATAGGATGCTTGTACTTGAAGGACTAATGAAGTACATTGTAACAAAATCTAGAATTTTCGGACACATTGGCGTACCACGCTGCCTAGATGGTGCGATATTGCCGTGGCAAGCCCTTAGTTGCATTATGAATTGGCCAAACTAGTATACCTCTATGATATTGGAGTGTCGTGGTCCCTAAGAAACGCGATAAGGCCGTGAAATGTTGGCTAATATCAATTCGGCAGCCTTGTCCTACTATATATAGGACAGTTAAAACTCTTATGAAAACACCTTGGACAACCATGGGGCTTGGATATAGGCTGGCAAAGGATTAAATTAGGGTTCTTATTCCTTTAGTTTAGTTTATTTATGGATTATAACATAAATTCATCTATTTTTCATAGTGCCTTTGCCCTAGTTTTCTCCCTATAACTAAGATAATTAATTTAACCAATGAGGTTTTATAGCGGAGTATGATTGTTCGTAGTGCCTTAGCCCTAATTTTCTCCCCATAACTGTTTAAGCCTTTAGTTACCATATTGTTTAGATTGCGTTTAGCTTTAATCTCTCAAACTGTTTTGGATACTTTAGCACTTGTTTAATCTTTATAGTTGAACTAGAATTTGATATTTGTTTAACACAAGTTCTGTGGGATCAACACTTGGCTTTATAAAGGCCACTATATTACATGGGTGGACCACATACACTTTCATGTGTGCTTGGGCACAACAAGTTTTTGGCATCGTTGTTGTGGACTTATAAATTGGCAACCATCTTAGTTTTAGTTTTACTTTTTTATTTCTTAAGTGATAAGTACTTTATCTTAGCCTCTGAATTTTTAGGAATAGGTTTCAAAGGCTCGTTAAATGGAAAGAGGTAAGGATTTGGTTAAGCCAGATCCCAAACTTGAGCAATGCTTAAACAAATAGAGAATAAAAGAAGTACTTCTCTATAGAATCCCTTAAATTCAGCAAGGGGAAGATCATCCTACACCTATGGTTGAAGATCCAGCAGCCCGCAGGACTGTGCGCGAAGTGGCAATCCCACTTCTAACTAATGTGACCTAAGATATTTGAGAAGACCGGTTTTTGGAGGTAAACTTGAATTAACACAGAATATGGTGCAGTTTCTATATAGTAGTGGACAGTTTACCGGGTTGTCACATGAAGGTCCACAAGCTTATTTGCAAAATTCTATGGAGATTAGTGACACATTCATCCCATGGGTTTGTCAGCTGATTATGTGAGGTTAACACTCTTCCCCTTCTCATTTTTAGGGAAATCAAAGAAATAGTTGAATGATGAGCCGACAGTTCTATCATGACATGGGATGATTTGGCCTAAAAATTCCTCATCCACTTCTTCCTATCTGGAAAGACTGAAGACTATGCAATGAGATTTTAATCTTCAAGAATAATCTAGATAAGAACATGTATCATGCTTGGGAGACGTTCAAATCTCTTCTTCGGGACTATCCACATCAGAAGCAGTCCAATAAGGTACTAGCTCACACTTTTGTTGAGGTACTTGACAATAATATGAAAATTTTACTAGATTGAGCTGCAGGTGGTCAAGATTCGGAAAAGACATATGAAGAGTTGTATACCTTGTTAAACCGTATTGCAAAAGGAAATAACAACTGGCATAGTGATATGCAAAGAAGCATAGTGAAAAAGGTTAGAGGCATGATTGAAGTTATAGTATCATAGCCTTAGCTTCCCAATTATCCTTGATGTAGAATTAGATGATCACACAATTTAACAAGTTGGTCATGAGTCATTTTTTGGTTTAGATTAATACAGTGGAGCAAAACCAATCATGGTGTGAGATTTGTGAAAATAGTGTCCACTTTATAGACTTGTGTGGTACAAAATCTTGAATCGGTGAACTTTATAGGCAATGCACAAAAAGGTATATATGGTAATTCCTACAACCACAAGTGGTAGACTCAGCCCTACTATTCTTAAGGCAGTAATCAGTATCAGCAGTTTCAGAAGCCGCAGCACAATATACAATCCAATGGTATTGAGAAAACCTTGAAGAAGATACTGGAAAATCAAGAATAGATAGTTTCTAAAATCAAAAGTTAGTAAATTACACAGAAAAATTTAGAGCAACGATTGGGGAAACTAGCTCAAGAAAAGAGTACCAAACCGCAAGGTGGGCTGCTAACTGATCTTGAACTTCCAAAGAAAGTTATGACAATAACTCTAAGGAGTGGTAAGGAGGTTAGTGACATACATCTAAATAAAAATAAGGAGGCAGATATAGAGTTGTCTCCACAATAGGTTGCAGTTAAAGATGCTAGAAATTCGGTGAAGTTTTAGTAGCCGAAAACCAAAGTTGCTCAGCATGAGTGGCCACCACCATAATACCCGTAGAGGACCAAGAAAGGGAAGGAGGATGCATGCTTAAAGAAGTTCTTTGACACATTTAGAGAGAGTCACGTTAACCTTTCTATTTTAGATATTTTATAAGGAATGCCAAAGTACGCTAAGTACTTGAAGGATGTGTTGACTAAAAAGATAAAGCTACAGAACATGAAGACAGTAGCACTTACTGAGGAGTGCAGCTCTGTGGTGATAGAAAATGCCTAAGAATGTTAAGGACCCAGGGAGTTTTACCCTCCCCATACAAATTTGTAACAATAATATGGTTCATGCTCTGAGTGATCTAGGGGTAAGTATAAACTTCATGCCCCTACCAGTGTTAAAAACTCTTGGTTTGAGAAAGCCAAGTGTAACACCCCAAAATCTAATCCCGAGATATCACACGATGCTCAAGACTACGACTAGCCTTAAGCTAACCCTGTCCGCCTTCTACTAGATATAAATCTCATAATCATGGTAATATAGAGAAAACTTTGTGAGCCTCTACAAAACTTTGTGAGCCTCTACACTTAGTTTTCTAAATGCTTTTCTGTAAATCTTTTTTATTAGTCTTTACTATTAGGGAAAAACTGTTCTACAAGGCTTTTACCTTTTTCAAAAGCTTATCTATAAGGGAAATAATTTATCTTAAGAGAGGTTCTCTTAACCGACATAAACCATACGAGCTATATGGAGTCCAACGTATCGTTCTCCTAAGGAAGAAACTTCACGTTGGGGAGAGGTGTCATACTCTTGCTAGGGAGTATAACCTCAACTTAAGTGATCACTATCTTAGCCCACTATGGGCCCTTTAATCTCAAATATATGGTGGCACATAGTTATAAGGTATGAGACCGTGGAATCATAACCAACTCGGTGCTAAATACTACTCCCTTTTTATTTTCTACGCTCATTTTGTTGAAAATTCACTTTAAAACTAGCATAACGGTTCATTAAGAAACTATTTATGCATTTATCTGAATCAATATATAAATAAAGCTATTTTGCTTTCTGTAATCTATAATAAATCTTTAAAGTGGATTCCAAAACTCATCTGGTGATTAAAAATCAAAGCTTTACTGAAAATCTATATATAATTTGATAATAGGATGTTTAAAGCATCATCTTTCTTGAAATAATAATATTCAATCATAGGGTAACAACCCACGCTAAAATTTCATGTCAAAACATCATAATAATCATGCTTGATAGTGAAAACAATGATAATTCATCTTAAAATCTGTAATTTACTGCAATAGGCATGAAAATATGAAAATAGACATGCAATTCATCTTCAAAATATCTCAGAAACTCATATCTTTGCAAATAGCAATAATGGGTATGAACCCTAATTCAAAACTCATGTAATATCATTCAAACATTATATTAATTTAATGTAAAATTTTGGTTTTGGGAACAAGGATGGAAGGAAATTCTTGTTCATAAACCCCACATACCTTGAATGATGATAAGATGGAGAAACTTGAATTATTAATTCCTATTTGAGTTCTTGGAGATGGATTCTTGATTATCTTGCCTTGGGAATTCATAATCTTAAGCTTTCTTGGAGAATTAATGAAGGATCTTGATTTCTTGGAGAAGAAGCTTTAGAGCTTTAGGGTTTTGCTTTGGGAGAGAATGGATGAAATTGGGCATAAAGTGCTTAGAATGGGTTTAATTCCTTGTTTTGGACAATTGAGGCCTTGTGAATTGACCAAAATGTCCTCTTTAAACTGATGGACGGAACTAAAAACGTAACTTTTTTTCCGATTTGGGTGGCCACTGAGATGCGCCACAATCACGGTGGCTTACTAGAAATAGGACAATTGGGAACTGGGCTAACTCCGCGACGCGCCACCATCGCAGTGCCCCTTTGGAATTCCATTTTGGCTACTGGCGCGATGTGCCAATATCGCGTCAGTCTACTAGAATAGGACAATTGGGAATTTGAGCTTCTCCATAAAGCATGGATATTGCGGAGGTCTACTAGAATTTGACATTCATCATTTTACCCACCTCCGCGATGAGCCAAGTGCCCAGGTCGCATACTGTGAACTTAAAAATGTTTTAACTCCCTAACCGAAATTGAAATTGGGAAAATTTGGTATCGATGGAAAGCTTATTCAATTTCCCACACAATGGGAGGTCTAAATCTAAAAAATTCCACATCAAAAAATATTATTCATTTTAAAAGCTATTTCTTAACATTCTAGGAATAAAACTAAGCTAGGAAAACTGTGGGGTATTACAATATCTCCCCCTTGAGAACATTCATCCTAGAATGTGGCTAGATAAGCTGAAAATACTAAGGAATCTGAGACTATAAGCTATCATGCACAACTGAAATAAATTGAATGACTAAGTCTCAATTAAAATGAGCTGCTGAACTGATCTGAGAGTGCATGAATTCTCATGAAGATAACTATATATAGCTGAATCTGAAACTGGAAAAGAATTGAATGAAGGAAAATTATTACCTTCGTCTGAATCTGAGTTTGTGGAGAAGAGATGTGGATACTTGGTACACATGTCTGCTTCTTCTTCCCAAGTAGCACCCTCAAAGGACTAATTTTGCCATAGAACTTTGACCAAGGAAACCTCTTTGTTCTTTAGTCTACAAATCCGATGATCTAGAATCTGCAGTGGTACTTCTTTGTAAAAAAGGCTATTCTGAACATCTATTCTTTCTAAAGGTACTATAATGGCTGAATCGTCGATGCACTTCTTTAATAAGGACACATGGAATACTGGATGGAATGAGGATAAATCTGCGGGTAGATCAAGCTCATACACTACCTTTCCAACATGACTCAAAATATGGAAGGGACCTACATAACGGGGAATAAGTTTCCCCTTCTTGCCAAATCTCTTCACCCCTTTCATGGGTGAAACTTTCAAATACACAATATCATCAACCTCAAACTCAAGATTTCTTCTTCTTACGTCTGCAAAAGATTTTTGATGACTCTGGGCTACTTTCAATCTCTTTCTTATCAACTGAACTTTCTCCATGGACTTAAACACTATGTCTGGCCCAATCAAAGCGGCCTCACCCACTTCGAACCAACAAACTGGCGATCTACATCTTCGCCCATAAAGTGCTTCAAACAGAGCCATCTGAATACTAGCATGATAACTGTTATTATAAGAGAACACAATTAATGAAAAATGATCATCCCAACTACCTTTGAACTCAAGAACATATGCCCTGAACATAGCCTTCAAAGTCTGAATGGTCCTCTCTTCCTTACCATCTGTCTACGGATGAAAGGCCGAACTAAGATAAACTTGGGTACCAAGAGCCTTCTGAAAGTCTCTCCAAAATTGAGAGGTAAACTAAGTACCACTATCTAAGATGATGGACTAAGGAACTTTATGAAATCTGACTATCTCTTAGATATACAACTTATCATAATCTTCAGCTGTGTAAGATGTGTGAACTGGAAAGAAATACGCTGACTTAGCCAGTTTGTCTATAATAACCTAAATCGAATCATGTGGATGACGCGAATAGAGCAAACCAGTCACAAAATCTATATTCACCTCTTCTCACTTCTAAGTGGGGATGTAAAACTCTTGCAACGTACTACCAGGTATTTGGTGTCCAACCTTAACCTGTTGATAAGTTGCACACTTATCTACGAACTTTGTTATATCTCTTTTTATACTACTCCACCAATAGTTTTCCTATAAGTCGCGGTAAATCTTGGTGGCTCCTGATGGTTAGAATAAATTGCACCAAACGCTTCCGCCATAATTCGCTGCCTCAAATCATCAACACATGGCACACACAACCTACTCTGGTACCTAAACATACCATCTCCTCCTTAGGAGAAAACCTCTAAATTTTGGTCTTTAACTGACTCCTTCAGTTTGACCAAACTAGAATGCTTATTTTACTTCTCGTTCACTTCTGAAACTAGAGAAGATTCGGAACTACTTTGAACCCAAACATTCCTTTCAGCTGAATCAACCAACCTAATACCCAATTCTAGCTAATTGATGCACTTCTCAAACTTACTCATTCTTATCATTCTCCACGTGAGTAACACTGCCCATAGACAGTCTACTAAGGGTGTCTGCCACTACATTGGCCTTGCCCAGATCGTACAACATGCTCATATCATAATCTTTCAATAATTCTAACCATCTTCTCTGATGAAGACTCAACTCCCTCTAAGTAAACACATACTACAAACTTTTATGATCCATGAACGCATAAATATGCACACCATACAAATAATGTCTCCAGATTTTTAAAGCAAACACAACAGCAGCTAACTCAAGAGCATGGGTTGGGTAATTTTTTTTATGAGGCTTAAGCTGTCTAGAGGCATAGGCTATGAACTTACCTCTCTGCATTAAAACATAACCTAAACCAACTCTGGAGGCATCACAATAAACCACAAAACTTCTGTACCATTAGGCAATGCTAAAACTAGGGTTGAAGTGAGTCGAGTCTTCAACTCCTGAAAACTCTTCTCACAGTAATCTAACCACTGAAACTTTACTTTCTTTTGGGTCAATCTAGAAATAGTAGATGCAATAGATGAGAAACCCTCAACAAAACGTCTGTAATAACCGACTACACCCAAGAAACTCCTAATATCTGATGGGGAAATAGGTCTAAGCCAATTTATTAAGGCTTTTGTCTTTTGGGGATCTACTCTAATTCCTTCAATGGAAATGATATGACCAAGGAAGCTACTGACCTTAGCCAAAATTCACACTTTCTAAACTTGGAGAACAGCTGGTGATCTCTAAGGGTCTATAACACAATTCTAAGATGGTATGCATGATAATCCTCACTACGAGAGTGGACAAGAATATCATCGATAAAGACTATGACAAACATATCCAAATACTATTTGAACACTTTGTTCATCTAGTCCATGAAAGCTGCGGGGGCATTAATTAGCCCGAAAGACATGACTAGAAACTCAAATTGACCATAACGGGTTCTAAAAGCTGTCTTTGGAATATCACATTCCCTTACTTTTAGCTGATGATAGCCGGATCTAAGGTCTATCTCTGAGAAATAACTAGCACCTTAGAGTTAATCAAATAATTCATCGATTTTACGAAGAAGGTATTTGTTTTTGACTATAGCTTTATTCAACTGACGATAGTCAATGCACATACAGAAAGAGCCATCTTTCTTTCGCACGAATAGGACGAGACCAACCCATAAAGAAACACTACGCCTTATAAAACCTTTATCTAAAAGATCTTTGAGTTGCTTCTTCAACTCCTTAAGCTCGGCGGGATCCATACGATATGGAGGTATACAAATAGGTTGAGTATCTGGAAGAAGGTTAATACCGAATTCTATTTACCTATTGGGAGGTACCTATGGTAAATCTTTGGGAAAGACATCTGGAAACTCATTATCTACACTGGCTGATTGAACTGTTGGAGACTCATACTTAGTGTCTTTAACTCGAACAAGATGATAGATACATCCTTTGGAGATCAATTTTCGCGCTTTAAGATACGATATGAAATGACTTTCGGGAGACACTAAATTACCTAGCCACTTGAAAACTGGATCATCTGAAAACTAAAACTTCACTACTCGGGTGCGACAATCTATAGAGGCATAACAAGAATGGAGCCAATTCATACAAAGAATAAGATCAAAGTCAACTATATCTAACTCTATTAGGTCTGCTAACATGTCTTTGTGACGGACAGTGATAGGAAACTTTCTATAGATCTTTTTATCAACAACTGACTCACCTACTGGGGTAGATACCAAGAAAGGCTCAGGGATCTTTTTAGAACTTATCTTAAAATTTACTGCAACTAATGAGGTTATATAAGAGAAACTCGACCAAGGGTCAAATAATATATAAACATCAAGGTGAAAGACATGAAGTATACTAGTAACAACATTTGGTGAATTCTCCTGCATTAATGGAATGGTAAAGCATAAAACCGATTCTGATGCTAACTTCTATGATACACCCTGAAGAGGAATTGGGCGAGGTACAAGAGTTGGTACACTAGCAGTCTGAGTTTGGGGACGATTATCTCTATTTCTTTGCTTAGTATATGGGCACTCTTTAAGTCCATGAACCAACTTACCACAACCAAAACAACCCTTCTGTCTAGCCAAACACTCAATGGAGTGATTCCTACCACACTTAGCACAAGAAGGATAACAAGGTCTTCCACTTACACTATTTTGAGATCTAGACATAGAAGACATACCCCACTGCTCTTGTCTACCTCTGGGAGTGAGAGAACTAGCTGAAGATGGTGCTGTCATAGATGAATAATTCTAAAACTACAAATGATTTCCTTCATGAGACCTATTCTGACCATACTCAAACTGTCCTACCCTAGCCCTCTTATTATTTCTATCTCTCCCCTTTAAATTTTTTGCCTCAATCTACTGAGCGTGTATCATCAATATAGCAAGATCCATGTCTCCAATAATCATGGTAGTCCTACACTCCTTAACTACCAAACTAGACACTCCAGTAACAAACTTACTCATACTAACCCTAGGATCAGCCATCGTATCAAGGGCATACTTAGACAACTGATTGAACTTAAGGCAGTACTCTCTCCCTATCATCGATCCCTGCCTTAAATTTAAAAACTCCTCTATCTTAGCTTCCCTCAACTCATTTGAGAAGAACCTGTCTAGAAAAACATCCTGAAATACCTGCCAACTCATAGGAACAACATTATCACCTCTACCATTCTTCCATATCACTACCCAATCATATACTACATCCTTCAATCTATAAGATACTAACTCAACACTCTCCTCTTAAAAAATATGCATAATCTAGGTGACCTTCTTCACCTCATCTAAATAAAGCTGTGGGTTCTCACCTACCTTTGACCTAAAGAACTCTGGCAGATTCATTCTAATGAAGTCTCTGATTCTAGCTGTTGTTATATCACTACAGCCTGATTTTGATTATTTCCTTGAACATTGGCAGTCAAATCTTGAGCTAACATCTAAAAGGCAACCCTAAACTCAGTATGGGATACATTATCATTCAAAGAATCTGGGAGCTGGGGAGGCTGGTTATCATTTCTGCAGGCATTAGCTCGATGAGGAGGCATATTCAACTGTCACATAAGAGCATGAGTTAAAAGAAAATAAAGATACTGTAATTATGATAGATCATGAAAGAAAGAGCTGATTTTCTAAGGACGTCACGTAGCCTCTTGCTTATAAATTTGGAGCACTTCACACCCATGATCAAGACTCTACGAAACATGACTTGTCTGACTCACTAGGACTCTTAAAAACCTTAGGCTCTGATACAAAGTTTGTAATGCCCCGAGATCTGATCTTGAGATATCACACGGTGCTTAAAACTACAAGTAGCCATAATCTAACCCTGTCTACCTTCTACTAGATATAAATCTCATCATTACGGTGATATTGACATGAAAGTCATAATGAATGCAGAAATTATGTGAAATAACTAAGAATAATCTGAATATAATATATGAAACATCAATACTGAATAAGCTGAATCATAACTAATAGTCTGACAAGCCTCAACTACTAACATTTAGAGAGTCACTGGGATAAATCCCCAGCTAACTCGAACTATCAGAAAAGAATACTAAATCATTTAAACTGATAAACTATAAAATCTGAGTGAACAAGTCCCCAAACTATGAGGACTCACTAACTATAGGATATAGATGGAGATTCTAGGACTACTCACGCTACTGATACTAAGCACCTGAACCTACATTATGAGATAAGATAACACATAGAAATATATGTGGATTAGTACTTTATGGATGTACTGAGTATATGGGGGTGAAATGCATAAGTAAAAAATCATCTCATCATCATAATTCATAAAACAACGCATGTAAAATGTAAATGACTCACATAAATGGAATATCTGAAATACTGAAATCATGAATATTAAATCAATCATACTTCATAAATCTAGTGAGTCATAACATTTAGTTCTGAAAGCTATACTCGTATTTTGTTTGTAAATCATACTGTTTAAATGTAGAAAGAGCTCACTTATAAAATCTTAAATCTAAAAAGCTAAAGTTTGTAAATTTTATTTTTTTTGTAAAGAGTAATCTCAGTAAAATTTGTGAGCCTCTACACTTAGTTTTGTAAAAGCTTTTCTATAAATCTTTTCTGTTAGGCTTTACTATTAGGGGAAAACGGTTCTAAAAGGCTTTTGCCTTTTTCAAAAGCTTATCTATAAAGGAAATACTTTGTCTTAAGGGAGGTTCTCTTAACCGACATAAATCATGCGAGCTACATCGAGTCTAACGTCTTGTCCTCCTAAGGAAGAAACCTTACATTGGGGAGAGGTGTTATACTTTTGTCAGAGAGTATAAAGTCAGCTTAAGTAATCACTATCACAACCCACTATGGGCCTTTTAACTTTTTTCTTAGAGGAAAGACTTAACCCAAAGACTTTCAAATAACAAGTTACGCTTCATAGGTAAGATTTGACACTATCACGTTATGTTTTGATTTATAAGATGTTCTACAACTCTTGCTTTAGAGGCAAGACTTATTCCAAGGACTTTTAAACAATAATTTACGCTCCACGGATAAGATTTGACACTACCACATTGTGTCTTGATTTATGAGATATTTTTATAAATCAAGAATTTTTAAACAACAAGTTATACCCTATGGGTAAGAGTTGACAGTACCATATTATGTCTTGATTTGTGAGATGTTCTACAACTCTTGCCTTAGAGTCTCAAATGAGTCCATGGACTTTCAAATAGAAAGTTATGCCCCATGTGCAAGAGTTGACACTATCACATCGTGCCTTGATTTATGAGATATTCTATAAATCGTGCCTTAGAGTCAAGACTTAGCCGACAAGTTATTCCCCATGGACAAGAGTTGAGACTATCATATTTTATCTTAATTTATGTAATGCTCTAATAGTCTTGCCTCTAAGAGAAAACTTAGCACAAGAACTTTCCAAAAACACAAGTTACGCCCAATGGACAAGTGTTGACACTACTATATTGTTTTTCTATTTATGAGATATTCTATAACTCTTGCCTTAGAAGCAAGACTTAACTCAAGGATTTTCAAAAAATAAGTTATTCTCCACAAGCAAGACTTAACACTACCACATTGTCTTGATTTATGAGTTGTTCTATAATTTTTTCCTTAGTGGCAAAACATATCCCAAAGAAATTTCTAACAATAATTAATGCCTTTAAATTAACTTTGATGTCAAAAGAAGAATATTTCTTTGTGAATTATTAAATTTTTTATTTATTAATAAAATATAATAGAAGTTAGAGAAATAAAAAAGAGATTGAGAAAAAAAATAAGAAAAAAATAAAGATTAAGAAAAAAAGCAAAAAATTAAAAAAAAAATGAGAAAAATAAAAATGGGAGGGAAAATAAAAATAAAGTTTGATAAAAATGAGGAAAAAATGATAAAAGTTAAAATTAAAAGAAAAATAAAGGTTGACACATATGAATTATAAAAGGAAATGAAAAAATAGATAATGTTTAAAAAAATAAAAAAAATAAAGGTTGAGACAAATGAATTAAAAAATGAAAATAAAATTAAAAGAAAAATTAAAAAGTGAAAATAATTAAAATATAAATAGAGTTTAAGAAACAAATGAGTATTAAAGTTTTAAAATCTTTGAGATGCAGAGACAAAAGTGCACTTGTATTATACTTAAAAAGGAAAGAAGGTAGTTTTGAAGACTTTTTTTATTGGGATAAAAAATCCAAAGTCAGTCACTATTGAGCTATACCATGTAATTTCCTGAAACCCAACTCAGCATCGAATTCAACCCCGAACAGATTTAAAAACCAGCAAAAAAACTCAATATGAATCGAAATCACATATTTTGAATTAAGCTTATATGGCTCTCATAGGAATAGGAGTTGTGTTTGCTGTCTCTGTTTCGTCGGAGCTCCAGTGAGCTCAAGCGATGGCAGAGAGACATGGGTTAGTCGAATTTTGATTAGATTTTCGGGGTGTTACTCACTAGTTTCGGTACTTCTGGCCAGAACAGTGGAGAACGAAAGTGGTGTTGGGCTGGTCGCCGATTTTGTGGTTATTACTAGTGGCAGTTTGCAGAAATTGCACCAATGAGGTGGGTTTGTCCGGAATAGGTTGACGATTTCGGCGAATTCCTCGTTGGAAAAATCTAGACTAGGCTGATTTTCCCCGTCTCTCTTCTTTATAGTATATGATTTTTTTGCTCCCCCTTTTCCTCGTAAATCTATATGTGGGTTTCCTCTCTGAATGAAAAATAAAGTCTATCCATTATCAATTGAGAGAGTGTGTTTTTTGTGCGTGTGTGCGTATGGTTGTACGTGTAGAGTTGTTGTGAATGAAAATGGTGGAGTGTAACTATTAGTTAGGAGAAAATGAGCTGAGAAGTCTTCCTAAGTTTCTAGTTATATAAAAGGAACAAGTGGACCCCTTTTATTTGTTTTCTTCTTGTTTATTTACTTTACTTAATTAATTAACATAATTAGCATAAAAGGGACTAACTTAAAAGTATTTGAAACAAGCATCCATAAAACTCACAGATAAAATAAATCGATCTCCCTCTCCTCTTCAACGTGAGTTCGTCCTTTCCTCTTTTCTTCTTCTCTGCCATTTTCTTCAAAACTTCTCTTCTAAATCATTGTACTTCTTTTTGCATATCTTTTCTATCAAAAACATTACCAATTCTATCATTGTCTTCTAATATAAGGTAAATTTTCTTTCTCTTTTCTATATCCAAGCTTCAAACTAGAGTTTGATTTAAAAAAAATCATCAACTAAAAAAACATGGCTGAAAAGAATTAATCCACTTGTTATATTTTTTTTATTTTTGATTGTTGTTTCATTTATTTGTAGTATTTTATTTAATTTTGGTGTATACATATTTGACATATTTTGAATATTCTGAAATGCTTTAATTACTCTATAATTCTTTAGTTGCTTTATAATTTCACTATTCTGCTTTATAGTTTTTTTATTTTTAATTTATATTTTTACTATTTTATGTAGATAATGGGTTGATATAAAAGGAAGCAAACTAGAGCATCTTCACCTGTTCTAGATGCTAGAAAAAAGCTAGAGCCACTGTCCAAAAGAAAAATGCTAATACAATGAGCAGTCGATGAGTGGAAAATAAACACTTCAAACTAGGACTCTTAAAAATCGTAGGCTCTGATATCAAATTTTAAATGCCCCAAAATCTAATCCCGAGACGTCGCATGGTGCTCAAGAATATGAGTAGCCTAAAGCTAACCCTATCTGCCTTCTAATAGATATAAATCTCACAATCGCTGTAATAAAGACTTAAAAGTCATACTGAATGCGAAAACTTTCTGAAATAACTAAGAATAATCTGAATATAATGTATGAATTATCAATACTGAATAAGATGAATCACAACTAGTAGTCTGACAAACCTCTACTACTAACATCGAGAGAGCCACTGGGACAAATCCCTAGCTAACTCGAACTGTCTGAAAAGAATACTAAATTATGTAAATTGATAGGCTGCAAAATCTGAGTGAACAAGTCCCCAAACTATGAGGACTCAACAACTGCAGGATATAGAAGGAGATGCTCGGACTACTCATGATGCAGATACTAGCACCTAAACCTACATTATGATACAATAAAGCACACAAACACATATGTGGATTTGTACTTTAAGGATGCACTGAGTTTATGGGGTGAAATGCATAAGTAAAACATCATCTCATCATCATAATTTATAAAATAATGCATGCTAAATGTAAATAACTCACACAAACTAGAATATCAGAAAACTCACACAAACTAGAATATTAGAAATACTGAAACCATGAATAATAAATCAATCATACTTTATGAATCTAGTGAGTCATAACATTTAGTTTTGAAAGCTATACTCATATTCGGTATGTAAATCATATTGTCTAAGTGTAGAAAGAGCTCCCTTCTAAAATCTAAAATCTAAAAATTGAATTTTATAACTGTTATCTTTCTGTAAAACGTAATTTGAGTAGACTTTGGTAGACTTTACACTTAATTTTCTCAAAGCTTTTCTGTAAATCTTTCCTGTTAGGCTTTACAATTAGGGAAAAACCATTTTGCAAGGCTTTACTATTGAGAATCCTTAATCTTAAGCTTTCTTGGAGAATCAATAGAGGATTTTAATTTCTTAGAGAAGAAGCTTTGGAGCTTTACGGTTTTGCTTTGGGAGAGAATGGATGAAATTGGGCATAAAGTTCTTAGAATGGGTTTAATTCCTTGTTTTGGATGAATTGGGGCCTTTGTAATTGACCAAAAAGCCCTCTTTAAACTTCTGGACGGACCTGAAAGCGTAACTTTTTTTTTCTAATTTAGGTGGCCACTGCGACGCGCCACAATCATGGTGGCTCACTGAAAATAGGACAATTGGGAACTGAGCTGACTCCGCGATGCGCCACCATCACAGTGCCCCTTTGGAATACTATTTTGGCCACTGGCGTAATGCACCAATATCGCATCAATCTACTGGAATAGGACAATTGGGAATTTGGGCCTCTCCGTGACACGTCGCTATAGTGGAGGGCCACTGGAATTTGAAAATCATCATTTTCCCACCTCCGTGATGCACCAAGTGCCCAAGTGGCACACGGTCAACTTAAAAATGCTCTAACTTCTCAATCGAGTATCGAAATTGGGTGAATTTCGTATCGATGCAAAACTTATTCAATTTACCACATAATGGGAGGTCTAAATTTGAAAAATTCCATATGAAATAAATATTCTTCATTTTGGAAGATATTTCTTAACATTCTAGGAACGAATTTAAGCTAGGAAAAGTACAGGGTATTATATCGAGACCATGCTCTGTGGTGCTCCAGAAGGCAGACCAAACCAGAGTCTATCCTGAAGGAATTATTGGGGGTGTTATCATCAAGGTTGGTAAATTTATTATTCCTTCTAATTTTATTGTTCTTGATTGTGATGCAGATGACAGGGTGCCAATTATTTTGGGATGTCTATTCTTAGCAACAGGAGGAGCATTGATAAATGTGAGAGAGGGCACACTCAAGATGAGATTATATGATGCTGAGGTGGTCTTAAAACTTTACAAACCACTAAATACACCTTCACACTATAAAGATATGTGTATGATTATAGTAATGGAAGTGGAGAAATGTGGGGTGGGCTCCAGTCCACAAAAGCCTTCTTTGGACACTCTCACTGAGTTGCCTAAGCCACTACCTAAGCCCAAAGTGAAGATGATTGATTATCCTTAAAAGGATAGTGTTGAGAAGAATGTTGAACTTAAGAGTAAGCACTCAATAGGTTAGAAATGAGTAAAAAAAATGGCCTCTAAGTAGGAGAAAGAGGATGAAAGAATCTGGTTGAGTAGTGATGTGGGTCATGCCGTGACACTAAATCTCGGGTTGCTTGAAAGGCAACCCAGGTTAAGGTAGGAATTTTATTATTATTTTTTCATTTTCATAGTTTTTACTTTATGTTGAGTTGTAGGTTAAAAGCCTAAGTATAGGAGACCTAAACTAAGGAGCAGGGAAAATACTAGGTGTGGGGTCCAACTATAATACCCCATACTTCTACCTAGCTTAAAATCGTCCCAGAAATGTTAAAGACTCATTTCAAAGATGAATCCACTTTTATACATATGGTATTTTTAGGATTATCATGTGGGAAATTTAATAAACTTTCCATCGATACCAAATTAGCCCAAATCCGACACCCGGGCGAAGAGTTAGAGCCATTTTAGTAAGACAGTGTGCCACCTGAGCCATCAACGCATTGCGAAGCCAACCAAAATAGCAATAGTCAAAATCCAGTGAGCCTCACCTATTATTCAGTGGAGGGTATGATCCTTAAAAGCAATCCTTGTCTTCCAGAACTACGTAGCCATCGTAGGTTGAGATGCACCCTACACGTTTAGGGATTTATATATCTAATTTGAGTTTCCTACTGGGAGGAGTTGACGAAAAAGCTCTTTATCAGAGAAGGTATACTCACAGCTTGTCTTTACCAGTGGCATGGTACTGATACCCTTCCAGTTGGGGTTATAGGTTAGACCCCACCAGTTCAATTTCGGGGCATATCGATTAGATGATTACCTCCCCCAGTCTCAGTTTCAGATCCAATCTCCAAAAAAGAACTCAAATAGTTCTACAAAATTCAGGACTATCAGATACAGTCAACTCAAAATAGTATGGAACTCAGCTAGTTCCATCACTATCAGGACTATCAGATACAGTCACTCATGTTATTAGTACTCATACTCAGTAATCATGTTATCATGAATCCAGTTAATAGTATATTAATTATACGAAACTCATGTTATCAGTATTCAGTTTCAGGACTGTCAGATACAGTAAATCAGACCAGTTCTTTATAATCAGAATTGTCAGAAACAGTCATCCCTTTATCAGTAATATGACATCAGTTCCTTAGTATTCAATAGACTTAGTCATTTAGTATCCCAGTATTAGTACTCAAATATCAGTAAATCCACGTTATCAGAATTCATGAGTCAACATTATCACGATCTCAGTTACAGTTATGTATTCATGCATGTATTCCCACGTTCATGTTATACAGTCAGTTATTATTGTTTCATGCATATGAACCCTTGAATTTACCTACCTTACTTGCAAATCAGTATATTCAACGTATTGACATATTTGCACTATAGTTTTTATACCATAGGTTTAGAAGCATGAGCTTTCGAGCATCCTTAGTAGATCAAACGTTCAGCAGCCAGACTAACAGTGAGTCCTCTTCATTCAAGGATAACATGATTATTTTATTACTTTATTATTTTTGTAGTTCAGAGTTAGTTGGGGACATGTCCCATCAACTTCACAGTTTGTCAGATAGTTTAGAGGCTTTCAAACTACAGCATGTGTTCAGATAGTTTATTTTAGTTTTGGGTATTTTTATACCCTATTAAAAACATTGTATTATATTCAATATTAGTTAAGTTTTGAACCTTATGGCCTTACAGCTTATATTTCGCATATTTATAATGTATTATTCAGAGCTTAGTTACAGATATCAGACATGGGTTAGTTTGTGGTCCTTCGGGGTCATGAGCATCGTGTAGCATTCCAGGTGCTAGAGTCGAGGTTTTACAAACTTGGTATCAGATCTTAAGGTTCAACAGTATCCTAGAAAGTCTGATAAGCCACATCTAGTAAAGTCTTGTACATGGGTGTTTTGTGAACCATACTTATGTGCAGGAGGCTATGAGATATTTTAGGAATAGTTTCCCTTTGTTCAGTATTCATGTCGTGCCAGTGAGCATAAGCTCAAAATTTTCTCTCAGTCTAATCTATTCTCCCTTTCGATTACAGAACATGTCTCCCAAAAGGACTAACCAAAGGAAAATAGGAAATCACTCAGTACCTCAGTCCGTTCAGGCAGATCCTCTGGATGAGTATGTCTCTCATGCGAAATTTAGGACTGCATTCACTACTCTAGCCAATTCAATCGCAGCTCAAAATAAACAACCAACTATATTCCAGCCAAACTAATGGCCAATTCAGCTGCAGCCAGGATTTAAAACTTCACCCGAATGAATCCTCCCTTATTCTTAGGTTCTAAGTCCAAAGAGAATCCACAGGAATTTCTTGACTAGGTTCAGAAAGTCACAGATATCATGGGAGTGACTTCCAGTGAGAGTGTAGAGTTAGCTGCTTATGAGCTATAAGATGTAGCCCATACATTGTTCAAGTAGTAGAAGGTAGATAGGGGTATAGATGTAGAGTCCATAGAGTGGGAAGAGTTTGCTACAGCCTTCTTAGATAGGTTCTTTCACCTAGAGCAGAAAAAAGTAAAAGTATTAGAGTTTATCAACCCCAGACAAGGTAGCATAAGTGTAAAAAAGTATTTCCTCAACTTTACTCAGTTAGCCAGGTATGCTCCCTATATAGTACCTGACAGTAGATCTAAAATGAGTAATTTTATGTTTGGGATATCAGGTAGAGTGGTAACGGAGTGAGGAACTATGATGTTGATTAAGGAGATGGACATATCTAGGCTTATGGTCCAAGCTCAACAGATTGATGAGTACAAACTTAAGAAGAAGGAGAGGGAAAATAAGAGGGTCAGAACTGGTAGTTATAGTTTTTATCAGCTAGAGTCGCAGGGTGTTAACCTTTCTCAGCATAGATAGAAGTTTCCAGCCCCAGTTCCATCTTCAACTAGTGCACCAGCATAAAAGTTCAAAAATGATCGTAGAGATGAGGCACCAGGCACCAAGACCTAGGGTAGTGAGAGTAGGGTTTTTACTCATCCGCTTTGTGAAGAGTGTGGTAAGAATTATAAGGGTGTATGTAGAGCCGGTAGTAATATGTGTTTTAGATATGGTGATTCAGGTCACAAGGTCCGAGAGTGTCCTAAACTCGGTCCTCAAAGTCAACACAGTCATCCTTCAGCTCAGTCCGGTCGCTCAAATTAGCAAGGTGCCAATTCCAGCGCTATCAGTGGGAAATGCCCAAATAGACTATGCACTTCAATACCGATAGGATCAGGAAAGTCCTTCTGATACAGCCACTGGTATGTTACAGATCCTTTCTTTGAATGTTCTTACTTCTTCAGATTTAGGAACTTCTTTTTATTTGTAACTCCTTGCATAGCAGTCAACTTTAAGGTCAGATTAGCTGTTGATAGGACCTTCTCAGTCTCTACCCCAGTGGGTAAAATGATCACAGCCCGACAGGTAAATGGGAACTGTCCGGTTATAATATCTTAAAATTCTAGGCCTTCAAGTTCTAGTAGTTATGCCAGTATGTGTAGAAAATCAATAAGGGAAGATAATTTCTGACCTCTTCCTATCTCAATGCGAAGTTTTGTACTTCAACCCTCCCAATACTTATGCATGCTTTACTTTTTAGTCCCATAAATATAGCTTATATCCATACATGTTTTTCAAA
This sequence comes from Capsicum annuum, assembly GCF_002878395.1. Classification (NCBI taxonomy): domain Eukaryota; kingdom Viridiplantae; phylum Streptophyta; class Magnoliopsida; order Solanales; family Solanaceae; genus Capsicum; species Capsicum annuum. Next base: position 198,538,347 of record NC_061117.1, on the reverse strand, counting down.
GAATAGAGTATGTTTTACGTTCCTAGTATAAGGAGTTTTGGCTTACTCAATGTTGCAAACCATGTTCCACAAATTCAGTAATTTCAAACTCAGTTCATACAGCTCATGACTCATGCACTCATGTCATGCTTTATAGTATGCTTAGCCCACACGATACATGACTTCACTCCTAGTGTTCAGTCGAACTTAGATTATGTCATGTGTACTCTTAATTTAGATACCTCGGTGAATCCATAATGTTGATGTCCCATCCCTAAGTCCTTAATCACAGCATTATTCAGTAGTTAGTATCCAGTAAAAGACTCAGACAGTCCTACACAACCATGGCTTTTAACTATTAGTTATTTAGTCATCAGAATTCAGTGCTCCCATACCAATCTAAACCTCAGCTATCACAAATCCAGCATTCAGTCCCAATTACATTCTTAGTTATGATTATAGTCTCAATTAACATCTTAGCTATAATCTCAGTCCCAGTCCTAGTTCAGCCAGATCATAAACTCTGTTCACTTTTAGGATTACCCGACCATAGCATATAGCTATCAGTTACTCAGTTATTAGTATTTTAGTACCTCAGTTCCAGAATATTTCCAAATTTTGTCATACGCTTGGTCTCATAATTTCAAGTAATACAGTTTTCAGAAATCTATGCCTAGTCATCTCATGTAACTCATTCAGTCCTTACCTCCTATGCATAATACTCTACAACCTTAGGTTAGTCGTTTAGACTAAGTATAGTTTAGTCTTATACTCCAACGTTCATTTATAAGTTATTCAGTTAATCAGATTAGTAAGTATATTTATGCATTCGTGCTCAACACCATGTGAACCTTTTCAGTAGTATAAGTTGTGGTGCATAAGGTTCGGTCACTTTATCTTAGATGATGTTTCATAGGACTTGCCTCCTAGTATAAGAATCCCAACCATGTAGTAATATCCTATTAAGATGTCATACTCAGACCAAGCCAAGATTTATTTTCTCTCTACAGTCATTAGAACTCTACAGAAAGAGTGTCATAGAAATACTCCGATCGAGTATAAGTTTTCAGCATGAGTTAATCTGCAAAGCCAGTACTTCAGTTTTGCAGTTAGACGGACAAGTTTAGATGGTGTAGTTTCCCCATCTTTCCATCTAATCGCACTATTCAGAATCTCATGAATGTGATCATTCTAAGATGGACTAACTAGGTAGTTGCGGGTTCAATTTGGTTCATGTATTATGCCTTAGTTTCATGTTTCATATCCCAGATATTCAGTCACGATTCAGTTCGTAGATTCCCAGTTTGGAGTAGTGGGTACCCATAGGTTGACCCTCTACCTCCAATCTCAGTCGTATGCCATGTATTCAAGGTACTTAGTTCAGATCATGATATTTAGCTCATGTATCACATTCCAGACCCAGTTACGTTCTCATATTTCCGCTCATGCATATTTAGTAATTAAGCTCAGACTTAGCCCAAGGAAATAGCTTTTCTTAAGCTTATCTAGTTTCATGTTCAGATTTCAGTTACAAAGGTGGTATTCAGTCCTATGCTTAGATTACATATTTAGCCGCATATTCATAAGTTAGTTCAGTCATATATTCATGCATTAGATATGCGTGATCAGCTTAGCAGTACTCTCAGTCATGCATTCATATATCAGCTCAATCATAAATTCATGCATCAGATATGCTTGCTCAGTATGAATCTCAGTAATGTCAGTCAGGTAGTCATATTTCAGCTGTTCATGTTTAGCATATACTTCATCTTATCATTTCTCCCATCTAAATTAGTTTTATTCAAGGATGAATGTTCCTAGGGGGAGATATTGTAATATCCCATACTTCTACATAGCTTAAAATCATCCTAGAAATATTAAATATTTGTTTCAAAGATGAATCCACTTTTATACATGTTGTATTTTTAAGATAATCATGTGGAAAATTGAATAATCTTTCCATCGATACTAAATTCGCGCAAATCCGACACCCGGGCGAAGATTTAGAGCCATTTTAGTAAGACAGTGTGCCAACTGAGCCATCAACGCATTGCGGAGCCATTAGAAATGGCAATCATCAAAATCCAGTGAGCCTCTGCGATTGTGGCATGTCACACCAAGGCTAAAATTCAGAGTTGTCAAATTCCAGTGACACGGCGCGATAGTGCCGCGTCGCGCTAGGGGTCCAGGTCGGGAAATTTTCAAAGAATTAAAATACGCATCCAAGGGTTAAAAAGGTCAATTTATCACCCCTATATAAACCCAATAACACGTGATTCAGCCCGGTTTCACCCAAAATAAAGTGTTTCTCTCAAGTTTCTCTCAAGAACAAGCTAGGGTTTTCAATTGGGGGTTCAAATTCAAGACTCAAATTCAAGAATCTCTCCATCAATCTTCATAGAATCAAGAACTAAGGTATGCATAGTGTTCATTAATGGATTCCTTTCATCCATGAAGCCCAAGAATCAAGTTTTAAACTTTGAATTATGATATTCATGCTATGTGTTGATTATGTTCATGTGGTTGTTATTGTTGTACGATTCCCAAGCTGGAATCTTAATGAGTTTTTATAAAATTACGTTAGTATATGAGTTTAAATCCATAAATTAAGTGGTTTATGATGTGTTAATTGATAATCATACCAATGCCCTAAGTGGTGCATGTAAGGTGTTTGATAAAATACCTAGAATACTAGAAATCATATAATATAGTTCAATTATGACTTAAGTAGTGGATTCATGTTTTACCCTAATGTTCAAAGAACTCCCATGCTATAAATGTGCCTTGCAAATATTTGTTGGATTGCTCAAGAATTAGCCTTATGAAATTGTACCATATTTACATGCAATCCTATTCATGTATAAGTTTGTGATAACCATGTGCTTTATGAAATCCCCAAATTAATGTATTATGAATTGTTGATATTGGTCATGTGTTCAAGAAGTGTCATGTCCTGTCAGTTTCATGCTATCGAGTCCTGCGGGTACTTGTACCCAAAAATTTAGCAGTGTACCGAGAGTCAATGTCATGTGTTCATGATACTCTAAGTCAAGCCATGATCCTTAGAATTCAGTCAGTGTTATGACTAAGGAAAACTCAATAAATTCAGTATCAATTTAGAACTACTCAGTAATCTCAGTGACCTCAGTGGTCTCAGTAACATCAGTACTCAGTAATCTCAGTGACCTTAGTATTCCTAGAAATCTCAGTAACTTTAGTACTCTCCGTCAGTCAACAAAACTCAGTGAACTCAGTTTAGCTCCGCCAAATAATACCATTAGTATCAGTTCAGTTCAGTTAATTAATTCAGTATCTATTCAGTTGGGAATATGATTTAGCACCGAGTGAACCCAAGGATGGGGACTGACCTGTTATTTAGTGGATGGTGTGATCCTTAGAACCAATCCTTGTGTTCTAGAACTACGTAGCCAGCGTAGGTTGAGATTCACCCTACGTGTTTAGAGATTTATACATCTCATTTGAGTTTTCTACTAGGAGGGGTTGACGGAAGAGCTCCCTGTCAGAGAGGGTATACTCACAGCTTATCTTTACTCGTGGCATGATACTGGCACCCTTCCAGCTGAGGTTACAGGTCGGACCACACCAGTTTAGTTTCGGGGCATGTCGGTTAGATGATTACCTCCCACAGTCTCAATTTCAGATCCAGTCTTGGAAATAGAACTCAGATAGTTCTACAGAATTCAGGACTATAAGATATAGTCAATTTAGAATAGTACAGAACTCAGCTAGTTCCATCAGTATTAGGACTGTCAGATACAGTCACTTATGTTATCAGTACTCATACTCAGTAATCATGTTATCATAAACCCAGTTAATAGTATATTAATTGTATGAAACTCATGTTATCAGTATTATTCAGGACTGTCGATACAGTCAATCAGACCAGTTCTTCATAATCAAAACTATCAAAAATAGTCATTCCTTATCAGTAATATGACATTAGTTCCTCATTACTCAATAGACTTAGTCATTTAGTATTCCAATATTAGTACTCAGATATCAGTAAATCCACGTTATCAGAATTCATGAGTCAGCATTATCACGATATCAGTTACAGTTATGTATTCATGTATGTATTCTCACATTTATGTTATACAGTTAGTTATTATTGTTCATGCATATGAACCCTTGCATTTAGCCTACCTCACTTGCATACCAGTATATTCAATATACTGACGCATTTGTGCTACGGTGTTTTATACCATAGGTTTAGAAGCACGAGATCCTGAGCATCCTTAGTAGATCAAATGTTCAGCAGCCAAACCAACAGTGAGTCCTCAGCATTTGAGGATAACATGATTATTTTATTACTTTATTATTTCAGTAGTTCGGAGTTAGTTGGGGAAACTTCCAATAACTCCACAGTTTGTCAGACAGTTTAGAGGCTTTCAGACTACAGCATGTGTTCAGACAATTTATTTCAGTTTTGGGTATTTTTATACCCTATTACAAATATTGTATTATATTCAATATTAGTTAAGTTTTGAACCTTATGGCCTTACAGCTTATATTCCATATATTTATAATGTATTATTCAGAGCTCAGTTACAGATACCAGTTATGGGTTAACCTGTGGTCCTTTGTGGTCATGAACATCGTGTAGCATTTCGGGTACCAGATTTAAGGCATTACACTAACCTACCTCACTAATATTTAAAGATGTTGCTATCTCGGCCTAGAGGCCTCAGGGGGTACTACACTAAGGGTAAGTCTATGGTTCATCTTATGTAACTTGTGAATTCTTTGGGAGAGTGAGAGTACTTTAATTTTTATACCCACTTTGTAATAAATTACAGCTATGTTAGTAATTATGGGTAACACTCTTGCGTTGACAGTACATGTTTGATGATAGTTGAGTGATTTGTATGATTTTTTTGATTTAATAATATGCATGAGTTTTCCAACTTTGTGAGTCAATTCTTGATGTTAGGATGTTTTGATGTAGTGTTCTTGAGCTTTCAAATGTATATAACATGCTTAGTGAAAAACCTACATTCTGTTTGGTCATTATAGCGCTAGCTTGAGTGTTTTGCTTGTTGTAGTAATGTTGGAGTCTTCCTTGATATGATTCTTAGAGTAAATATTTTCTTGAATACGAACAAGGCTTTAAGTGTGGGGTGGTGATCTTAGGTGGATTTATTCACCTAAGCGTTGTTATTCGGCTTTAATTAGCTTAGTTTTGAGGATTTCTCTTGTGCATAATGAATTAATACATGTATAAATGAACATATTATAGTTAAGTTATGTAATGTTAATGATTAAGCTATGTTCATAATGAGTTTGGAGTCAAAACATTAAGTTAAAGTTCATAAGAGAAAACTAGTATTCTTAGATTGAGCATTTTTCCTTTCTAGTTCATCATGTTGGATTTTATGTTGTTTTGAGCTCTAATTTGTAGTATTTGATGTTATATGATGCTTGGTGAGTAGAAAAATATGATAAATGGGTGATATACAAGAGGAAAATAAGAGGAAAATCCACCACAAAGATTGGACTTGAAGGATAAACGCATGAGGTACATTGTAATAAAATCTTAAATTTTTGGACACATTGGCGTGCCACGATGCCTAGATGGAGCGATATTATCATAGAACACCCTTAGTTGCATTGTGAATTGGATAAAACAGCAGCCCTCTATTAAATTGGAGTGCCATGTCCCCTAAGCTACGCGATAAGGCCATGGCACGTTGGCTAAGAACAATTCGGCAACTTGGACCTGCTATAAATAGGACACTTACACTCTTATAGAAATACCTCGGACGACCTTGGGGCTTGGAGATAGATGGAGAAGTCTTAAATTAGGGGTTTATTCCTTTATTTTAGTTTATTTATAGATTATAACATGAATTCATCTATATTTATTACATATATGTCCATGAGTGGCTAAACACCCTTTTTCTTGGTTAAGGCCAAGAACATAAGTACTCTTATTATGAATTAAGTTGGTTTTGGTTATTTATAATTATTGGTTGTTCTTATATCCTTTTTATCACTATTTTAAGGATTCTCAATCCTTAGAATGCATTCTTGATCAATCCTTAGAATGCATTCTTGATTCTATCATGAGTAAGGAAGGAGAAACGATAAAATAGAACTGGGATATGGGGAATAGGATCGTAATCTTTCAATTAAGTTATGATTTGAGTTTATGATAGGAATATACCTAATATACCATTTTGGTTCAATTATGGGATGAAACATGAATGCATTTAACTTAGTTCTTGCATCCCCGTACAACGATGTAGTTATAGGGCTTAGTTGGTGAGTTGATTATAGGTTCGGAAGCCCGTACCCATAATATCAATCCTGTGAATGAACAACCAAGATAATTAACTTAACCAACGGAGTTATACAGAGAATTATGATTGTTCATAGAGCCTTAGCCCTGGGTTTCTCCCTACATCTGTTTATACCTTTAATTTACCGTATTGTTTAATTTACGTTTAGTTTTAATCTCTCAAACTCTTTTGGTTACCTTAGCACTTGTTTAATATTTATAGTTGAACTACAATTTGATATTTGCTTAACAAAAGTCCATGTGGGATTGATACTTGGCTTTCTTAAGGCCACTATATTACTTGGGTGGACAACATACACTTGCATGTGCGAATGGGTGCAACAAAGGTAGCGAATGCTCAAATAAGGCGTATATTAGCTATGTAAGCCTCCACATGGGTATTATATGTAGAATAAAGGTGTTTAAATGCACGAATAAGGCCACTGATTTTAAATAAATCCCTCACACAGGCAAAAAGCAATATAAAAAATCTTGAGTCAACAAAAACAAAATATAAGCCCCTATACGGGCACACGACAGTAATAATTAATCTTGAATGATAAACCCCATAGTTATTTTCCCCAACCCATAATATGTTTTACTTAGTTAATAACGACCCACCAAAATCTGAAAAAAGTTAAGTGACAACCTACATCAAAACGATGAAACATCGGCCTAAAGTGACTCAACACAAATCTTTTTCCTTACAAATGGTCTCAGAATCAACAACATTGAAATATAGCATCTATGTCACACCCCTTTTTACATTTATATTCAAAAAGGTTTTTATTATTAAAGTGACTGAAATAGTAATTTATCACGAAAAGCACTTTTAACAATCAAACTCAGAATCGCCACTTGGCATAAATCTAGTGTGTCAGGTCACCTTTGAAAATCCTTTTTCAAAATAATTTTGGACTCTTTAAAATTGATCCACGAATAAATATTCTGGTTAGGGAATTATGTTGACCGAGGGAAAGGTGTTGGGCATTCCTTGATCCCATGGATCGACTACAATCGTTTCATGGAGTATATCGGCTAAGTGAATACCAACAAAAGACATAAAATAAATAAACAAACAAACCAAATAATAATTCAAAACAAAATACTGTCCAGCCCGAATTATACATTCCCAAAATAAAAAAATACAAAAATGTAAATCTTATTCTAAACTACTCCTAGACTAAGCTTCACCCGATATTTTGGATTTTGATAACGCACCATCTTCGAGTAAAACTCCCTTAGGAAATTTCCCGGATAAAATAATATAGATAACCTCGGGGTATTCTCTGGCTAAATGAGTACAACTAATCCAAATGCGATAAAACAAAATCATTCAACAAACATTTCAAACATTTGATAATCCATAAATCCTAAATTTTACCTACCCGGCCTACAATTTGTCTACCCATTTCGACATATCATAATACTAATGCATTCTACAACATCAATATTGGTTCCAAATTAAATCACCATCAATGAATCTAAATTAATCCATATTCACTGTTATCAAGATCGAATCTCTCATCCCAAATTAAGATTTACCCACCCAAATTGAGCCCAAATCATTTGATTATTCAATTCACATTATCAATCGATATTAACAATCATTCCCGATAATTCAAACATATCAAAATCAACGAAAACAAAATTGATACAACGTGAATTTACCACACAAAGTATGAAACAAATAAGATTAATTGAGAATGAGATATGAAATGGACCTCAATCGAAGCTTTTACTATGACAAATTATGTGATTGAAAGACGGAGCTCGACCCAAAAACCTCCAATTAAACCTCAATATGAACAAAACCCAATGGAAAAACTACAGAAATAGCCCCAAAATAAGGTGACTTTCAAGTTTTAACCCCAAATAAAAAAGTTTCATAAAAATAGCCTTCAAATATTAAGTGATATATTTTCAGACAAAATTGCCCCTAACCAATGGAGTAAATTACATAAATAATCCTCATAATGGATAACAACTCCATACTTATTCATCTTTCAACTTTTTTTTCTCTCTTTTTAATTCTACTTTGATTTTTATTTTTTATTTTCTCTTTTTATTTTATATTTTTCTCAATCCTTACTTTTTTTGTTTTTTCGTCTCAACTTCTTTTTTTTCTTTTTGATTTTACTTTATTTTTTTATTTTTTATTTCCTCTTTTTTTTATTCTTTTTAATTTTGTTCAATCCTTATTTTATTTCTTTACTCCTCTCAACATCTACTTTTATAAATAAAAACTTTTTTTACTTTTCTTTGATTTTTATTTTTTCCTTTTTAAATTTTTCTCGGCCTTTATTTTTATTTTATCTTTTTATTTTTATTTTTATCAACCTTTATTTTTTTCTCGTTCTCTCTCAACTTCTACATTTTCTTTGATTTTTATTTTTAAGTATTCTTCTTCATTCTATTGTTTTTTCGCAATTTTTATTATTTTTGTTCTTTTCTTCGATTTCTTCCGATCAAGTTACATCTCATGAGCAAGAGTTGATACTATCACATTATAAAGGCAAGACTTGTGACCTTTAAATAAGAAGCTATGTGTTTTGGGAAAGAGTTGACACTACCACATTATAGAGACAAGACTTATGACTTTCAAACAACAAGTTATGTTTCATGGGCAAGAGTTGACACTACCACATTGTGTTTTGATTTATTAGATGTACTATAACTCTTACCTTAGAGACAAGACTTAGCTCAAGGACTTTCAAACAATAAATTATGCCCCACAGATAAGAATTGACTCTACCACGTTATGTTTTCATTTATGAGATGTTCTACAATTATTGCCTTTGAGAAAAGACTTAGCTCAAGTAATTTCAAACTACAAATTATGCCCCACGGGCAAGAGTTGACACTACCACGTTATATTTTCATTTATGAGATGTTCTATAACTCTTTGCCCTAGAGGCAAAACTTAGCTCAAGGACTTTTAAACAATAAATTATGCCCCACGGGCAAGATTTGACACTTCCACGTAATGTCTTTATTTATGAAATGTTCTACAACCCTCGCCTTAGAGGCAGGACTTATTCCAAAAAAATTTCAATCAAGTTGCGTATATTGGGAAAGACTCAACACTAGCACATTGTATTTTTTACTTATGAAATGCTCTATAACTCTTGTCTAAGAGGTAAGACTCAGTCTAAGGACCATCAAACAACAAGTAATGCCCCATGGGTAAAATTTGACACCACCACATTGTGTTTTGATTTATGAGATATGCTATAACTCTTTCCATAGAGGCAAAACTTAATCTAAAGACATTCAAATAACAAGTTATGCTCCATGGATAAGAGTTGACGCTATCACGTTATGTTTTGATTTATGAGATTTCTATAACTCTTTCCTTAGAGGAAAGAATTCACCCATAGACTTTCAAATAACAAGTTACGCTCCATGGATAAGAGTTGACGCTAGCACGTTATTGTTTTGATTTATGAGATGTTCTACAACTCTTGCTTTAGAGGCAAGACTTAGCCCAAGGACTTTTAAACAATAAGTTACTCTCTACGGATAAGATCCACATTGTGTCTTGATTTATGAGATGTTTTATAAATCAAGAATTTTTAAACAATAAGTTATACCCTATGGGTAAAAGTTGACACTACCACATTATGTCTTGATTTGTGAGGTGTTCTATAACTCTTACCTTAGAGGCTCAAATTAGTTCAAGGACTTTCAAACAAAAAGTTCCGCCCCATGTGCAAGAATTGACACTATCACATCGTGCCTTGATTTATGAGATATTCTATAACTCGTGCCTTAGAGGCAAGACTTAGCTGGCAAGTTATGCCCTATAGACAAGAGTTGACACAATCATATTGTGTCTTGATTTATGTGATGCTCTATTAGTCTTTCCTCTAAGAGAAAACTTAGTGCAAGAACCTCCCAAAAAAATAAGTTACGCCCAATGAACAAGTGTTGACACTACTATATTGTTTTTTGATTTATAAGATATTCTATAACTCTTGCCTTAGAAGCTAGACATAACTCAAGTACTTTCAAACAACAAGTTATACTCCACAAGCAAGACTTAACACTACCACATTGTGTCTTGATTTATGAGTTGTTCTATAATTTTTGCCTTAGAGGAAAACATATCCCAAAGAACTTTCTAACAATAATTCATGCCTTTAAATTAACTTTGATGTCAAAAGAAGAGGATTTATTTGTGAATTATACAATTTTTAATTTATTAATAAAATATTATAGAAGTTGAGAAAAAAAAAAAAAGAGATCAAAAAAAGTAGAGAAAAAAAAAAAAGAGAGAGAAAAAAAAAAAAGAAAAAAATAAAGATTAAGAAAAAAAGCAAAAATTAAAAAAAAATGAGAAAAACATAAATGAGAGGAAAAATAAAAATTAAGTTTGGGAAAAATGAGGGGAAAAAATGATAAAAATTGAAAATAAATGAAAAATAAATGTTGAGACATATGAATTATAAAAAGAAATGAAGAAATAGATAATGTTTAAAAAAAAAAAAGTTGAGACAAATGAATTAAAAATGAAAATAAAATTAAAAGAAATAATAAAAACAAAAAAAGAATTTAAGAAACAAATGAGTATGAAAAGATTTAAAATGTTTGAGATGTAAAGGGACAAAATTGTAGTTGTACTATACTTAAAAAGGAAAGAAGGTAGTTTTAAAGATTTTTTTTGCTGGGATCAAAAATCCAAAGCCAGTCACTGTTGAGCTATACCATGTAATTTTCTTAAACCCAACTCGGTATCTAATTCAACCCCAAATTGATTTAAAAACCAACAGAAAAACTCAATACAAACCTAAATTACAGATTTCAAATTAAGCTTAAATGGTTCTTACCGGAATAGGAGCTGAGTTTTCTGTCTCCATTTTGTCGGAGCTCCGGTGAGCTTAAGCGATGGCAAAGAGACAAGGGTTGGTCGAATTTTGATTGGATTTTTGGGGTGTAACTCACTGGTTTCGGCATTTCTAGTCAGAACGGGAGTAAGGTTGGGATGGTCGTCAATTTTGTGGTTTTTACCAGTGGTCGTTGGCCAAAATTGCACCAATGGGGTGGGTTTGGCCGGAATAGGTCGACTATTCTAGCGAATTCCACGCTGGAAAAATCTAGACTAAGCTGATTTTCACCTTCTCTCCTCTTTACTGTATATAATTTTTTTTGCTCCCCCTTTTCCTCCTAAATCTATATGTGGGTTTCCTCTCCAAAAGAAAAATAGAGTCTGTCCATTATCTATTGAGAGTGTGTACGTTTTTTGCGTACGTGTGTGTATGGCTGTGTGTGTAGAGTTGTTGTGAATGGAAATGGGGAAGTGTAACTGTTAGTAGGGAGAAAATGAGCTGAGAAGCCTTCCCAAGTTTCTAATTAAATAAAAGGAACAAGTGGACCCCTTTTATTTTTTTCTTTTTCTTTATTTACTTAATTAATTAACATAATTATCATAAAAGGGACTAACTTAGAGTATTTGAAACTTGAATCCATGAAACTCACAGATAAAATAAATCGATTTCCCTCTCATCTTCAATGTGAGTTTGTCCTTTCTTTTTTCTTCTTCACCGTCATTTTCTTCAAATCTTCTCTTCTAAATCATTGCTCTTCTTTTTGCATTTATCTATCAAAAACATAATCAATTCTATCATTGTCTTCTGATATAAGGTAAATTTTCTTTTCCTTTTCTATATCCAAGCTTCAAACTAGGGTTTGATTTAAAAACAATCATCAACTAAAAAAACATGGCTGAAAATAATTAATCCACCTGTTATATTTTTCTATTTTTGATTGTTGTTTCATTTAATTTGTAGTATTTTAGTTGATTTTGGTGTCTACATATTTGACATATATTAAATATTTTGAAATGCTTTAATTACTCTATAATTCTTTAGTTGCTCTATAATTGCACTATTCTACTTTATAGTTTTTCTATTTTTAGTTTATATTTTTACTATTTTATGTAGATAATGGGTCGATATAAAAGGAAGCAAACTAAAGCATCTTCACCTGTTCTAGATGCTAGAAAAAACCTACAGCCACTACCCAAAATAAAAATGCTAATACAATGAGCAATTGATTAGTGAAAAATAAACACTTCAAAGTAGTAGTGGTCAGCCATCTATTGAAGAAAAAATGATAGAAGTAGCGAGGAGCAATCTGATGAAAAGAAAAATAATAGTGAAAATAAACGTGAGCAATTAGGTGAAAAAAATGGCGAGAACAGATGCGATAAATCAAGTTAAGAGGAAAAAGATGGTGAGTTCAATGGTGAGGAATCAAGTGAAAATGAAAAAAGTGGTGAAAGCGGAAGTGAGCAATCAGGTGAAAAAAGAAAAAGAATATAGAACCGATTATATTGGTGGTGATAGTTTTTGAAAAGGTGTTGAATCATCTGATAATCATAGTGAACCCAGGTCTCTTCCTGTTTCAGATTATGTCAAAAAAATTTCATTGAAAAGTATAAATTTAAAACTCGTTTAAATGTGTTTGTGTCTTATGAATCAAAGATCATTGTGAGAGTCGACTTTGGAGTTCTATTTCTTGAGTTTAGAAAGATTCTAAGAATTCAGCATATTGAAAATGATTTCAAAAAAACTTGTTTTGGTCATTTTCTGAAGTTGGATGAAAATGTAGTAGTTAGTGCATGGAGTTTGTCTTCGTTGAATATTTTGTAAAAAAAAAGATTTGGTTTGATTATAATGGTTTGTCGATATGTTTAGGGATTAATGAATCTGCTATCGTGATTGGACTTTGATGTCATTCTCTTCCTCCTCTTAGTCAGTAATTATCAAAGATTGGATTGGGACTGCAGCCTGATTTATGATTATTGCCCTGAACATTGACAGTCACAGCTTGGGCTAATGCCTAAAAGGCAGCCCTAAACTCAGCATGGGATACATTCTCATTCAAAGGATCTATGGGCTGGGGGGGCTGGTTATCATTTCTGCGGGCGTTAGATCAATGAGAAGGAATTTTTAACGGTCATGTAAGAGCACGAGTTAAAAGCATATACATATATTGTAAGCACGATAGATCATGAAAGAAAGAGATGATTTCCTAAAGTCATCCCTTAGCCTCTTGATCATACATGTGGCTCACTTCACACGCATGATTAAGACACTACATAGCCTGGCTTTTCTGACTCCCTAGGACTATTAGAAACCTTAGGCTTTGATACCAAGTTTGTAATGTCCCAAAATCTAATCCCGAGACATCACATGGTGCTCAAGACTACAAGTAGACTTAAGATAACCCTGTCAGCCTTCTACTAGATATAAATCTCATAATCACAGTAATATAGACATAAAAGTCATACTGAATACAAAAACTGTCTGAAATAACTAAGAATAATCTGAATACAATGTATGAAACATCAATACTGAATAAGCTGAATCACAACTAGTAGTCTGACAAGCCTCTACTACTAACATTTAGATAGTTACTGGGGCAAACCCCCAGCTAACTTGAACTGTCTGAAAAGAATACTAAATCATGTAAATTGATAAGCTACAAAATCTGAGTGAACAAGTTCCTGAACTATGAGGACTCACCAGCTGTAGGATGTAGATAGAGATGGTTGGACTACTCACGGTGCTGATACTGAGCACCTGAAGCTACATTATGAGACAATGTAGCACATAGACATATATGTGGATCAATACATTGAGGATTTACTGAGTATATGGGGGTGAAATGCATAACTAAGACATCATCTCATCATCATAATTTATAAACCAATTCATGCTAAATGTAAATGACTAACATAAATTGGAATATCTGAAATACTGAAATCATGAATAATAAATCAATCATACTTTATAAATCTAGTGATTCGTAACATTTAGTTCTAAAAGCTATGCTCGTATTCTATTTGTAAATCATACTGTCCAAGTGTAGAAAGAGCTCTCTTCTGAAATCTGAAATCTAAAAGCTAAAGTCTGTAACTGTTATCTTTCTATAAAACGTAATCTAAATAAACTTTGTGAGCCTTTATACTTAGTTTTCTAAAAGCTTTTCTCTAAATCTTTTCTGTTAGGCTTTACTATTAGGGAAAAACTATTCTGCAAGGCTTTACTATTGGGAATCCTTAATCTTAAGCTTTCTTGGAGAATCAATGGAGGATTTTAATTTCTTGGAGAAGAATATTTTGAGCTTTAGGGTTTTGCTTTGGAAGAGAATGGATGAAATTGGGCATAAAGTGCTTAGAATGGGTTTAATTCCTTATTTTGGATAAATTGGGGCCTTGGTAATTGACCATAATGCCCTCTTTAAAATTTTGGACGAAACTAAAAACATAACTTTTTTTTCAATTTGGGTGGCCACCACGACGCAGCACCATCACGATGGATCACTGAAAATAGGACAATTGGGAACTGGGTTGAGTCTACGACGCGCCACTATCACGGTGCCCCTTTGGATTTCCATTTTCGCCACTGGCACGATGCGTAAATATCGTGTCAGTCTACTGGAATGGGACAATTGGGAATTCGGGCTTCTCTGAGATGTGTGGCTATTGGGGAGGGCTACTGGAATTTGACAATCATTATTTTACCGACCTCCGCGATGCGCCAAATTCCCAGGTTGCACACTATCAACTTAAAATGCTCTAACTCCTCAATCGAGTATCGAAATTGGGTGAATTTAGTATTGATGGAAAACTTATTCAATTTCCCACACAATGGGAGGTCTAAATCTTGAAAATTCCATACAAATAAATATTATTCATTTTGGAAGTTATTTCTTAATATTCTAGGAACGAATTGAAGCTAGGAAAAGTGCAGGGTATTACACCGAGACTATGCAATGTGGTGCTCTAGATATCAAACCAAACCAGAGTTATCCTGAAGGAATTATTGAGGGTGTGCTCATCAAGGTTGGTAAATCTACTAGCCCTTCTAATTTTATTATTCTTGTTTGTGATGTAGACGACAGGGTGCTAATAATTTTGGGATATCTATTCTTAGAAACGAGAGGAGCATTGATAAATGTGAGAGAGGGCACACTCAAGATAAGATTATATGATGAAGAGGTGATCTTGCAACTTTACAAGCCACTCAATACACCTTCACACTATAAAGATTTATGTATGATGATAGCGATGGAAGTGGATGAGTATTGGTTGGGGTCCAGTCCACAAAAGACCTCTTTGGAGACTCCCACTGAGTTTCCTAAGCCACCACCTGTAACGCCCCAAAAATCTATCTTGAGACATCACACGATGCTTAGGACCTCAAGTGATCTTAAGCTAACCCTTCTACTGGCATAACTCATAAGCAACTGAGTAATATATATAACATGACTAAGTTTACTGTGCGAAAATATAAAATAATGAAATCTGTGAAATTACAATACTGATAAAGCTTTATAATCTGATAAATCTGAAGGATGAAAACAGAATTTAGATGAGTGACTCTAACTGACATCAGTAAAGCCTCTACTATACTGACTATAGATAGCTAGGACATGACCCTAACTATCACTAATCAAAACATATGATTAAGAAAGTAAAGAACATAAAAAAATCTAACAGAAGTCCCCAAAGTAGGAGGACTCATAATCTTGCTGGCTGAAATCTACAACTGTCTGAGTCTGAATGTGCATACTAAAACTTGTACCTATATTACAAGACAATGTAGCACATAGACATATATGTGGATTAGTACTTTGAGGATGCACTGAGTATCTGGGGGTGAATGCATAAGTAAAATATAATATCATCACAATTTATAAAGTCATGCATGCTAAATGTAAGTGACTCACATAAGCTGGAATATCTGCAAACTGGAATCTGAAATAATAAGAAGCAAATCATGCTTTATAAATATAGTGAGTCATAACATTTAGTTCTAAAAGTTGTACTAGTATTCTGCCTGTAAATCATACTGTCTAAGTATAACAGACTCACTCTTAAATCTAAAAACTGAAGACTGTAGCTAATATCTTTCTATAAAGCATAATCTGAGTAAACTTTGTGAGCCTTTACACTTAGTTTCCTAAAAGCTTTTCTTTTCTAATAGAGAAATACACTAAAATAACTGCCTGTAAGGTTATCTTTAAGGCTTTAGGGAATTCTCTTTTAAAATACTTTATCTTTTATCTGAGGGGAAAATACTTTTAAAAGCTTTTCTTTACTATTAGGACTTAGAGACGTTGGGAGCTTTGGAAATCTTTTTTTTTTTTTTGAAACTTTGGGACTTAGGAACTTGGACTTGGGAGTTTCTTTTAACCAACATAAACCATGTGAGCTAACATGTAGTCCAACATCTTACCTACATTGGGGAGAGTTGTTCTAACCTTGCCATCAAAATAGAACCTTAACTTAAGTTATCACTATCTTAGCCCACTATGGGAAAATTTAGAAACCTACGGTGGCACGTAGTTCTGAGGCATGAGACCTTGGAATCATACCCAAATCAGTGCTAAATACTACTCCCATAATTAGGCTCAAAACTTTTAGGAAATACACTTTAAAACAATACAAGGATATATACAGTGAAAGCTAAATATGCTTCTCTTTTCTTTAAATCACAAAGTGTATGAATAGTGTGGATTTCTATCTTAGCTTAGGATCAAAACATCAACTTTCTTTAAATCTTGGGGAGCAATTTCTAGAGTAATACTTAAGGTCATAGCCTTCTTGAAAAACTCAACTCATTCTTGATATGGATATAACAATCAAACAACTTTCAAGAACATGATATTAAAATCTCAATACTTGATATTTGGGCTCAAATATTCATGCTTTAAACTCATGACAATTCACAACAACACTTTATACTCAACATTATTTTTTAAATATTTCAACAATATCAATCCATAAAAAGGAAAGTGCAATTCATGATATAAATCTCAATTCAAATCATAAATAGGTGGGATAAACATGAAAATTCAAGGTTTAAATCACTTATAATCCCATAACCTTAAAACAAGATGATTTGGGTGTAAACCCCAACTTTCAAATCATCAAATCTTTAATAAAATTCAAGTCTTTGGGCACAAGAATGAAAGAATTATTCTTGTTCAAAGCCCACATACCTTAATTGACTATCGTAGATGAGAAAGCTTGAATCTTAGATTCCTATGATGCTTTTGAAGATGAGTTCTTGGAGTTCTTGTTTTGGAAAACCTTAATCTTGAGTTATCTTGGAGAATTAATGGAGGAATCTTAGGTTTCTTAGAGAGAAAGTGTGATCCTTAGGGTTTTTCTATTTGAGATTAAAAGATGAATAATGAGGTATCTTTGTTTCTTTGGGGGTGAAATTATGTGTTTTGGACGGATTCGGGTGAGGGGAATTAACTAAAGTGACACTAGGCCCTTTTAAAATTGAATTAGCATGTAAAATATCTTTGGATCCGCATCAGTTTTTGTGTCGAGGCAAAGTCGATGCGCCGCATCAAGATCGCATTGGCTTACTGCCTCACACGAAAAATGCCATAACTTTTTACTTGGTTATCAGATTTTTGTGAAATTGGTATCTTTGGTGGGTCTTGAGATGAAAAATTCTACGTATATAAAAAGTTATACATGTTTAAAGTAGACCCTTGAAGAATCAAACACCAAATGTTGGACGAATCAAATCATCATAGCTCAACTTTATTCTATGTCATTGCTATGAATATTTTTCACCTCTAAACCACTTCATAGACTATGATAATGATTGTGAAACTTATATTCACATGGAAATTATTTGAATTAGAGCTTAGTTGTGCAGGAATGACTATTAGAATTCTAGCACAAAAATATGGGGTATTACACCACATAAGCCTAAAGTGAAGATGATTGATGAGCCTGAAAAGGATAGTGTTGAGAAGAATGTTGAACTTGAGATTAAACACTCAACTGGTCAAAAACGAGTAAAATAAATGGCCTCGAAGTAGGAGGAAGAGGATGAAGGAATCTGGTTGAGTAGTGATGTGGGTCATGTCATGACACTAAATCTGGGGTTGCTTGAAAGACAACCCAAGTTAAGGTAGGTATTTTATTTTTTTGTATTTGTTTCTTAGCTTTTATTTTTTATTGATTTACAAGTTAATGGAAAGCCTGAGTACAGGAGACCTGAACTAATGAGCAAGGAAAATACTAGGTGTGGGGTCCAACCTTCCTCACCAATGTTTAAAGATACTGATATCTAGTCCTAGAGGCCTCAGGGAGTATTTTTGTCCTTACTTTTGAGTATACTTTGGGGATAAAGTAGATTTTTAAGTTTGGGGTAAGAAAATTTCAATGGTTTTGGGTGAAGTGATGCTATAGATATTAAGTTTAGTCGTTTTCTTAGTTTCTGGGTCAAAATTGAATTTTGTTTTGAAAAATTACAAAAAGATTGTCTTTTATTTTTAGTTTTAATTTTTTTTGGGTCAATTAGTAGGTTCACACTTCAGTCACCCCATCATTGTTCTTTTCGGTTATTTTTCACATGGGTATCTTTTAAGCCTAGTATCCATTTTCTTAATTCTTTTGTTAGGAATAAATTAAATGTTATTGTTAGTGCTATATGTGATTGCATGATGCAAGTGGTTTTGTATTCAACAATCATATTGATTGAGTTAAATGACTAATTTTGAGACTCTTAGGCTCATAATCATGACTCTTGTATATTGTTGGCTTAATTTTAAATTCATATTGTTGCTTGGTTGAGAGTCTATAATGATCCTACTTGAGTTGAGAATATGTCATGTGTGAGTGAGGAATTTGTATATTTCTTGTTGTATTTGATGTCTAGAACTTTTCTAGTGTATGCAATGCGAAATAAAGAGTGTGGGTTTAGGAGATGATATACGCATTTCTTTGATAGCCATGTTCACACCCTCTTTGATCTACCCTTGTGCATAATCCTAGCCCCGTTAAGCATTTATCATATTCTTTAGTAAGCTTAATATGTAGCCTAATTCTCTTTCTTTGATTGACCTTAATTTGATCCAAAGCTTCTAAAAATTTTAAGTTGAAAATAAATTGAGTTAAGGAGTGTGAAATTTAAGTAGGGAAAAGGTGAAAGTGAAACCCCAAAAAGTAGCTATTGGTGGTGGAAAATTTATATGTGTGGTGGTTGGGATTTGAATAATAAAACTAAAGAAAGATGTTCAAAATTGAATAATGCGTGAAAAGAAAATACTCTCACCAGATTGTATGTGAATTAGCTTAATGAGATGGGGCAAAAAAAATATATTTGTGAAGGTAGATGAGGTGGAAGTTTGGTTGATATAACTAAATTGAATGAAAAGTGTGATGTATTAAAGCGCTTAGGGAAGATAGTCATTATTACTGGCCAAAATAGTTCCTACCCTTCCCTTAGCCTGCATTACAATATTTTAAGTCCTATTTGATCCTGAATCTTAGCATTCTAATATTAGTGGAGTACTACACTAAGGGTAAGTCTATGGTTCATCTTGTGTAACTTGTGAATTCTTTGGGAGTGTAAGAGTAATTTAATTTTTATACCCACTTTGTAATAAATTACATCTATGTTAGTAATTATGGGTAACTCTCTTGCACTGAGGGCACATGTTTGATGATAGTTTAGTGATTTGTATGATTTTGTTGATTTAATAATATGCATGAGTTTTTCAACTTTGTGAGTCAATTCTTGATGTTAGGATGTTTTAAAGGATTGTTCTTGAGCTTTCAAATGTATATAACATGCTTAGTGTAAAACCTACATTCTGTTTAGTCATTGTAGTGTTAGCTTGAGTGTTTTGCTTGTTGTAGTAATGTTGGAGTCTTCCTTCTTGATATGATTCTTAGATTAAAGATTTTCTTGAAGACGAACAAGGTTTTAAGTGTGGGGTGATGATCTTAGGTGGATTTATGCACCTAAGCCTTGTTATTCGGCCTTAATTAGCTTAGTTTTGAGGATTTCTCTTGTGCATAATGAGTAAATACATGTATAAATGAACATATTATTGCTAAGTAATGTAATTTTAATGATTAAGTTGTGTTCATAATGAGTTTGGAGTCAAAACATTAAGTTAAAGTTTAAAAGAGAAAACTAGTACTCTTAGCTTGAGCAATTTTCCTTTCTAGTTCATCAAGCTGGATTTTATGTTGTTTTGAGCTCTAATTTATGGTATTTGATGTTATTGGATTCTTGGTGAGTTGACAAATATGATAAATGGATGATATACAAGCTGAAAAATAAGAGAAAAAGCCACCACAAAACTTGGACTTGAAGGATAAACGCATGAGGTACATAGTAATAAAATCTGAAATTTTTGGATACATTGGCGTGCCACGATGCATAGATGGAGAGATATTGTCATGGCACACCCTTAGTTGCATTGTGAATTGGAAAAACAGCATCCATCTGTGATATTGGAGTTCCACGACCCCTAAGCCACGTGATAAGGCCGTGGCACGTTGGCTAAGATCAATTCGGGAACTTGGACTTGCTATAAATAGGACACTTACATTCTTATGAAAACTCCTCGGACGACCTTGGGGATTGGAGATAGATGGAGAAGGCTTAAATTAGGGGTTTTATTCCTTTAGTTTAGTTTATTTATGTATTATAACATGAATTCATCTATTGTGATTACATATATGTCCATGAGCGGTTAAATACCCTTTTCCAGGGTTAAGGCCAAAAACATGAGTACTCTTGTTATGAATTAAGTTGGTTTTGGTTATTTATAATTATTGGTGGTTATTATATCCTTTTTATCACTATTTTAAAGATTATCAACCCTTAGAATTCATGCTTGATTCTATTGTGACAAGGAAGGAGAAACAACAGAATAGAACATGGGACATGGGAAATACGATCGTAATCTTTCAATTGAATAAAGTTATAATTTGAGTTTATGATAGGAATATACCTAATATGCCATTTTGGTTCACTTATTGGATGAAACATGAATGCATTTAACTTAGTTCTCGCATCCTCACTAAACGATGTAGTTGTAGGGCTAAGTTGGTGAGTTGATTATAGGTTCGGAAGACCGTAGCCATAATATCAATCCTGTGAACAAACAACCAAGATAATTAATTTAACCAACAAAGTTATATAGGTAATTATGATTATTCATAGTCCCTTAGCCCTAGGTTTCTCCCCGCGTTTGTTTAAACCTTTAATTTACCGTATTGTTTAATTTGTGTTTAGTTTTAATCTCTCAAACTCTTTTGGTTACCTTAGCACTTGTTTAATATTTATAGTTGAACTAGAATTTGATATTTGCTTAACACAAGTCCATGTGGGATCGATTCTTGACTTTCTTAAGGCCACTATATTACTTGGGTGGACAACATACACTTGCGTGTGCGCATGGGTGCAACAAAGGTAGTGAATGCTCAAATAAGGCGTATATTAGCTATGTAAGCCTCCGCATGGGTATTATATATAGAATAAAGGTGTTTAAAGGCACGATAAGGCCACTGATTTTAAATAAATTCCTCACACAGGCAACACGCAATATCAGATATCTCGAGTCAACAAATACAGAATATAAGCCCCTATACGGGCACACAACAGTAATAATAATCTTGAATGATAAACCCCATAGTTATTTTACCCAACCCATAACATGTTTTACTTAGTTAATAATGACCCACCTAAATCTGAAAAAATTTAAGTCACAACCTACCTCAAAACGATAAACATCGGCCTAAAGTGCTTCCACGCAATTTTTTTTCCTTACAAATGGCCTAAGAATCAACAACATTGAAATATAGCATCTATGTCTGAACCCTTTTTACATTTATGTTCAAAAGAGTTTTTATTATTAAAGTGACTAAAAATAATAATTTGTCTCGAAAATAAATTTTAACTATCAAACTCAGAATTGCCACTTGGTATAAATCTGGTGTGTCAGGTCACCTTTGAAAATTCTTTTTCAAAATAATTTTAGACTCTTTAAAACTGATCCACGAATAAATATTCCTATTAAGGAATTCTGTAGATCGAAGTAAAGGTTTTAGGAATCCCTTGATCCCGTGGTTCGACCACAGTCGCTTCTTGGAGTATATCGGCTAAGTGAATAAACCAACAAAACACATAAAACAATCAAACAAACAAACCAAATAAAAATTCAAAAAAACATAATGTCCAGTCCGAATTATACAATCTCAAAATAAAAAAAAATATGAAAATGTAAACCCCATTCTAAACTACACCTACACTAAGCTCCACCCAATGTTTTGGGTTTTGATCATGCACCATCTTTGAGTACAACTCCCTCAGGAAATTCTCCGAATAAAACAATATAGATAACCTCGGGGTATTTCCCAACCAAATGAGTACAACCTATCCAAATGCAATAAAACAAAATCATTCAACAAACATTTCAAACATTTGAAAATCCATAAGTCCTAAATTTGACAACCTATCATAATATTGTTGCATTCGACAACATCAATATTGGTTCTGAATTAAAGCACCATCAATGAATCTAAATTAATCCATATTCACTTTTATCAAGATTGAATCTCTCATCCCCAAATTAAGATTTACCCACCCAAATTGAGCCCAAATCATTTGATTATTCAATTCACGTTATCAATCAATATTAACGATCATTCTCGATAATTCAAACATATCAAAATCAATGAAAACAAAATTGACACAACGTGAATTTACCACACAAAGTATTAAACAATTAAGATTAATTGAGAATGGGCTGAGAAATGAACCTTAATCGAAGCTTTTATTGTGGTAAATTATGCGATTGAAAGACGGAGTCCGACCCAAAAACCTCCAATTGAACCTCAATACGAACAAACCCCAATGGGGAAACTATAAAAATAGCCTCAAAATAAGGTGGCTTTCAAGTTTTGATCCCAAATAAAAAAGATTCATAAAAATAGTCTTCAACTATTAAGTGATATATTTTCAGACAAAATTGCCCCTGACCAAAGGAGTAAATTACATAAATGATCCTCATAATGGATAACAACTCCATACTTATTCATCTTACAACTTTTATTTTTTTTCCTCTTTTTAATTTTACTTTAATTTTTATTTTTTCTTTTCTCTTTTTATTACATTTTACTCAATCCTTACTTTTTTTCCTTTTTTCGTCTCAACTTCTTTTCTTTCTTTTTGATTTTACTTTGATTTTTTTATTTTTTATTTCCTCTTTTTTTTCTGATTCTTTTTAATTTTGTTCAACCCTTGATTTTTTTTCTTTACTCCTTCCAACATCTACTTTTATAAATAAAAACTTTTTTTACTTTTCTTTGATTTTTATTTTTTTTCTTTTTAAATTTTTCTCGGCCTTTATTTTTATTTTATCTTTTTTTATTTTTATTTTTATCATCCTTTATTTTTTTCTCGTTCTCTCTCAACTTCTACATATTCTTTGATTTTTATTTTTAAATATTCTTCTTCATTCTCTTCTTTTTTCCAATTATTATTATTTTTGTTCTTTTCTTCAATTTCTTCCGATCAAGTTACATCTCATGAGCAAGAGTTGACACTATCACATTATAAAGGCACGACTTATGACCTTCAAATAAGAAGCTATGTATTTTGGGAAAGAGTTGACACTACCACATTATAGAGACAAGACTTATGACTTTCAAACAACAAGTTATGTTTCATGGGCAAGAGTTGACACTACCACATTGTGTTTTGACTTATCAGATGTACTATAACTCTTACCTTAGAGACAAGACTTAGCTCAAGGACTTTCAAACAACAAATTATGCCCCACGGATAAGAGATGACTCTACCACGTTATGTTTTCATTTATGAGATTTCTACAACTATTGCCTTTGAGAAAAAACTTAGCTCAAGTAATTTCAAACTACAAATTATGCCCCACGGGCAAGAGTTGACACTACCACGTTATGTTTTCATTTATGAGGTGTTCTACAACTCTTTGTCTTAGAGGAAAAACTTAGCTCAAGGACTTTTAAACAACAAATTATGCCCCACGGTCAAGATTTGATACTACCACGTAATGTCTTTATTTATGAAATGTTCTACAACCCTCGCCTTAGAGGTAGGACTTATCCCAAAAAAATTTCAATCAAGTTACGTATATTGGGAAGAGTCAACACTAACACATTGTGATTTCTACTTATGAAATGATCTATAACTCTTGTCTTAGAGGTAAGACTCAGTCTAAAGACCATCAAACAACAAGTTATGTCTGATGGGAAAGAGTTGACACCACCACATTCTCTTTTGATTTATTAGATATTATATAACTCTTTCTTTAGAGGCAAGACTTAACCCAAAGACTTTCAAATAATAAGTTACGCTCCATGGGTAAGACTTGACGCAATCACGTTATGTTTTGATTTGTGAGATATTCTATAACTCTTTCCTTAGAGGCAAGACTTAACCCAAAGACTTTCAAATAACAAGTTACGCTCCAAGGGTAAGAGTTGACGTTATCACGTTATGTTTTGATTTATGAGATGTTCTAAAACTCTTTTTTTAGAGACAAGACTTAGCCCAAGGAACTTTAAACAATAAGTTATTCTCCACGAATAAGATTTCACACTACCACATTGTGTCTTGATTTATGAGATGTTGTATAAATCAAGAATGTTTAAACAACAAGTTATACCCCATGGGTAAAAGTTGACACTACCACAATATGTCTAAATTTGTGAGATGTTCTATAACTCTTGCCTTAGAGGCTCGAATTAGTTCAAGGACTTTCAAACAACATATTATGCCTCATGGGAAAGAGTTGACACTACCACATCGTATCTTGATTTATGAGATATTCTATAACTCATGCCTTAGAGACAAGACTTAGCCTATAAGTTATGCCCCATGGACAAAAGTTGACACTATCATATTGTATCTTGATTTATGTGACTCTCTATTAGTCTTGCCTCTAAGATAAAACTTAGCGCAAGAACCTCCCAAAAAAATAAGTTACGCCCATTGAACAAGTGTTGACACTACTATATTATTTTTTGATTTATGAGATATTCTATAACTCTTGCCTTAGAAGCAAGACTTAACTCAAGAATTTTTGAACAACAAGTTATACTCCACAAGCAAGACTTAACATTACCACATTGTGTCTTGATTTATGAGTTGTTCTATAATTTTGGCCTTAGAGGCAAAACATATCCGAAAGAACTTTCTAACGATAATTCATGCCTTTAAATTAACTTTGATGTCAAAAGAAGAAGATTTCTTTGTGAACTATTCAATTTTTTATTTACTAATAAAATATAATAGAAGTCGAGAAAAAAAAAGAGATCAAACAAAGTAGAGAAATAAAAAAAGTGATTGAGGAAAAAATAAAATTAAGTTTGTGAAAAATGAGGGAAAATGTTAAAAATTAAAAACAAAAGAAAAATAAAGGTTGAAACATATGAATTACAAAAAGAAATTAATAAATAGATAATGTTTGGAAAAAAAGGTTGAGACAAATGAATTAAAAATTAAAATAAAATTAAAAGAAATAAAAAAAGAAAAAGAAAATTTAAGAGACAAATGAGTATGAAAAGCTTTAAAATCTTTGAGATGTAGAGGGACAAAATAGTACGTACACTATACTTAAAAAGGAAAGAAGATAGTTTTAAAGACTTTTTATTGGGATCAAAAATCCAAAGTTAATCACTGTTAAGCTATACCATGTAATTTCTTGAAACCCAACTCGGTATTGAATTCAACCCTGCACATATTTAAAAACCTGCAGAAAAACTCAATACGAACCAAAATAATAGATTTTGGATTAAGCTTAAATGTCTCTCAACAGAATAGGAGTTGTGTTTGCTATCTACATTTCGTTGGAGCTCCGGTTAGCTCAAGCGAAGGCAGAGAGCCATGGATTGGTCGAATTTTGATCATATTTTTAGGGTGTTACTCACTGGTTTTGAGATTTCTGGTCAGACCAGTGGAGAACGGGAGTGGGGTTGGTCTGGTTATCGATTTTGTGGTTGTTACCTATGGCAGATTGCCAAAATTGCACCAACGGGATGGGTTTGGCCAGAATAGGTTCATGATTCCCGCGAATTCCTCATTGGAAAAATCTAGACTAAGCTGATTTCCCCTTCTCTCCTCTTACTATATATGATTTTTTTCTCTCCCTCTTTTCCTACTAAATCTATATGTAGGTTTCCTCTCCGAATGAAAAATGGAGTCTGTCCATTTTCAATTGAGAGTGTGTGCATTTTCTGCGAATGTGTGTGTATGGTTGTGTGTGTAGAATTATTGTGAATGGAAATGGAGAAGTGTAACGGTTAGTAGGGAGAAAATGAGCTGAGAAGCCTTCCCAAGTTTCTAATTAAATAAAAGGAACAAGTGGGCCCCTTTTATTTTTTTATTTTTTTTATTTACTTAACTTAATTAATTAACATAATTATCATAAAAGGGACAAACTTAGAGTATTTAAAACTTGCATCGATGAAACTCACAGATAAAATAAATCGATTTCCCTCTCATCTTCAACGTGAGTTCGTCCTTTCCTCTTTTCTTCCTCTCCGCCATTTTCTTCAAATCTTCTTTTCTAAATCATTACTCTTCTTTTTGCATATTTTTTATATCAAAAATGTCATCAATTATATCATTGTCTTCTAATATAAGGTAAATTTTCTTTCTCTTTTCAATATCCAAGCTTAATACTAGGGTTTGATTTTTTTTTAAAAAAAGAAGGAAATCATCAACTAAAAAAACATGGCTGAAAAGAATTAATCCACCTGTTATATTTTCCTATTTTTGATTGTTGTTTCATTTAATTTGTAGTATTTTAGTGAATTTTGGTGTATACATAGTTGACATATTTTGAATATTCTGAAATGCTTTAATTGCTCTATAATGCTTCAGTTGCTCTATAATTTCACTATTCTGCTTTATAGTTTATCTATTTTTAGTTTATATTTTAACTATTTTACGTAGATAATGGGTCGATATAAGAGGAAGCAAACTAGAACATCTTCATCTGTTCAAGATGCTAGCAAAAAGCTAGAGCCGCTGCCCAAAAGAAAAAAGCTAATATAATGAGCAACCGATTAGTGAAAAATAAACACTTCAAAGTAGTAGTGGTCAGCCATCTATTGAAGAAAAAAATGATGAAAGTAGCGGGGAGCAATCTGATGAAAAGAAAAATAATAGTGAATATAACAGTGAGCAATTAGACAAAGAAAAAAGTGGCAAGAATAGCTGTGATAAATCAAGTGAAGAGGAAAAAGATGATGAGTTCAATGGTGAGGAATCAAGTGAATATGAAAAAGTAGTGAAAGAGGAAGTGAGCAATCAGGTGAAAAAGAAAAAGAATCTATAACCGATGATATTGGTGGTGATAATTTTTCAAAAGGTACTGAATCATCTGATAATCATAGTGAACCCAAGTCCCTTCCAGTTTCAGATTATGTTAAAACAATTTTCATTGCAAAGTATAAATTTAATACCCATTTAAATGTGTTTGGGTCATATAAATCAAAGATCATTGCAAGAGTGTAACGCCCCAAGTCTGTATCCCGGATGCTACATGGTGTTCTTAATCCTAAAGGACCACAAGTTAACCCATGACTGGTACCTTCTGCAATAATTGAGTAATAATACGTTATAATACGGAATAATGGGCAGAAATGCCATAAGGTTCAAATAACTAAAATAAAACTGAAATAAGGATTCTCAACACCAAAACTAAACAACTGTCTGAACATCTAGTCTTAAAAGCCTCTAACTGAACTGTTTGAACTGTGGAGTTGATGGGACAATCTCCCAACTAACTCTATCTACTGAAATACTGAATGTGATGAGACAATAAAATAAAAGAATATCCTTGAATGATGAGGACTCACTGCTAGTCAACTGCTTCTGGATGAATCTGAATCTATCTACACGTGGTCGGGAACCTGAGCGTCTGAATCTATGGTCTAACACACCATAGCGCAAGAGAAAAGTAAGCCTCAGCACGTATGAATGTACTGGTATGCAAAGTGAGGTAGGCTGAATACAAAGGTTCACATGCATGAACTATAACTGACTGAATAATATGAACATGGTTAAGTGAGAAGTACATGCATGAATACAGGAGCTGTAATTGAAGTCATAATAATACTGGATACTGAGTTTACTAGTAACATTGATTATTATTAACTGATGTACCAATAACTAATATACTGTTATTGAGTGACTATTTCTGACAGTCCTGATTCTGATGGAACTAGCTGAGTTTCGAACTAAGCTGAGTGACTGTATCTAACAGTCCTGAAGACTATAGAAATATCTGAGTTCTTTACTAATGACTGAGACCGAGACTGTCGAAGGTACTCATCTAACTGACATGCCTCTTTTTAACTGATTTGGGGTCCAACCTGTAACCCCAGTTGGAAGGGTGTCAATACCATGCCATGGGTAAGGACAAACTAAGAGTTACCCTCATCTGTCAGATACTCTAATGAGAATGGTGAGACCCGTAATTAACAGGTTAAGACACCTCATCAAACCTTATCTGGAAGGTTTGATGTCTAAACCTATGTTGGTTACATAGTTCTGGAATACAAGGACTGCTTCTAAGGATCACACAGTCTACTAGAAAGTGAGCCCTCATCCTTGGGTTCACTCGGTGCTGAATCCTACTCCCAACTGAATAGATATTGAACTAAGTGTACTGGACTGATCTGGACTGAGTTTACTGAGTTTTATTGACTGACGGAACACTACTGAATTCTGTTGACCAACTGAGTTTACTGAGGTCTGAACTAAATACTATTGAGTTTTCCTGAGTTCTGAGACTGGCTGAGAGTACTACTGATCTTGACATAACTGAGATGGATTCTGTAACTGACACTGGCTCTAGGCATACAGCTAATTTGTTGGGTATTAAATAACCCCAAGACTTGATAGCATGAAAATAATAAGACATGACAATTCTTGAATACTTGACAATAGTCAACAACTCATAATATAATTTATGAGGCATTTCATCAAGCACTTGAAAGTCGTGAACTTGTACATAAATAGGAATGCATGCTAACATGTCATAATTTCGTTAAACTAATCTCATGAACATTCCATCAAACACTTACAAGGCATATCTTTATACTTGGGCATGAATAACAATGCTAATACATCATGACTACCATATTAATTCATAATTTAGGAGTTTCTACATAAGAGAATCAAAGTTCAACTTACATACCACCATAATATCAAGAAATAACATTAAAGATTTCAACTTGAAATACATACCACAACATCAACATGATTACATCCAAAGTCACAACATGGACATCACAATTTTATGTTTTTAAAAGAAGTTTCTTGAACTCCAAGGGTGGAAGGAGCCGTTGGATGAACATTTTACATACCTTATTGCTTGAATTTGAAAAGATTGATGGTGAAATCTCTTGAATTTGATTTTTGGATTGATAGCCCTAGGGTTTTGTTCTTGAGGATTTTATGAATAATGATTGTATTATGCCTCTAAAGGGGGTAAATTTCGTGTTATATGGGCTGAAGAGCGTGGGAAAAAAACCCAATTACCCCCTTGAGATGCAGTTTTTAAATAACTAAAAATTGGGTTACCGATGTGTAGGTCGATGTGGTGCATCTATGGCATCTACGCGATATCCAATGTGTCATACCAAGTTTGCATCAACTCACTGGAATTTGACACTGGTAGCTGGAAAAATATTAACTAATGTGATAGTTGACGTGACGCACCAAGATCGTGTTCGTTCACTGTTAAGGGATTCCAAAGGAGCTTCAAACGAAGTCCAAAAAATTCAAAACTTTCTCGAGTTCACCTATTGACCTTCCTAATCATGAATCAACCTAAATATCAACATTTAATGGACGTAAAGGTCACAAAATAAGATTTTCAACCTTTGAAGGCTAAAAATATAACTAAGTATGAATACTTAGCTAAATATTATAAGTTTGGGACCCCTTGACAAGCTTAAAGGATTAATTAAGCTTGAAATTTTGCGGAGTCTTACAGAGAGTCGGCTTTGGAGCTCTATTTGTTGAGTTCAGAAAGATTCTAAGAATTCAGCATATTAAAAATGATTTCAAAATACTTGTTTTGGTTATTTTCTAAAGTTGGATGAAAATGTAGCAGTACAACTTCCAATGAAGTTAGTGCATGGACTTTGTCTTCGTTGAATATTTTGTAAAAAAGAAAAAGAAAATTTGGTTTGATTATGATGGTTTGGTGATATGTTTTGGAATTAATGAATTTTCTATCGTTACTGGACTTTGATGGCATTCTCTTTATGCTCTTAGTCAGTAGTTAGCAAAAATTGGAAAACAAGGTGAAAATTGGTTGATATAGTGGGTAATTCTCCAAATGCTAATGTACTCTTAGAAAAAATGATAAATCCAAAGTTAGCAAAAAAGCAAAAGGTGGCTTTTAGTATGATTTGGTTATTGCATTATATTTTATGTTCAAAAGGTGCAAATAAGAAGCTAGAAACTCAATGGTTAAGGATAGCGTCGAATAAAAATGTATTCGATTCATATCCATAGGGTTGAATAAGCTTTGATCTTACCATTAGCTATCTTTTAAATAAGCTAGATGCAACCAAATCTCAATATAACCTTCATAGATTTCCGTGGACATTCGCGGCAAGTACTTGAATTGAAGTTTTTGTTTTTTGATTATCAGTTAAACTATTATCGTGACTTTATTGTATACAATAAACTACTTTTTACTATTATATTATAGGCTTGGGCATTTGAGGCTATTCCGGCAATTCAACGACTTTCTAAGGATCCTTCACCCGAAATATCATTCCCAAAAATAATTAGATGGATGGCCGCAACACCCGCTCACAAGATAACTGTTGATCCTATTGACCAGACAAGAGAACAAGTAAGATTATATATGTACATAATTTAAGTTGTGTTGTGCAAAGAAACAACTTCAAATATTGGGCAACTATTCTTGTTGTTTCCATAACTACTTCAGTTGAGCAACAAGAGTTGATTTGTTCCAATAACTACTTAAGTTGTCCAACAACAATTGAAGTTGAACCCACAAGTACTTCAGTTGTCCAACAACTATAGAATATGTTCGCACAACTTCTTCAGTTGTCCAATAACTATTGAAGTTGTTCCGACAACTTCTTAGCTATCCAACAACTATTAAAGTTGTTTCTGTAATTACTTCAGCTATCCAACAATTGTTAAAGTTGTTCCTACAATAACAGATAACTAAAATTATTGTTGGACAACTAATTAGTTGTTCCAAACTATTTATAATTTTTTTAATTTAAATGCAGATGCAAAATTAGGTTGTTCACCTTTTTCTTCTTCCAACAAACATAGAGAAAGAAAGGATTTTTTGTTCAAGATATTGAGGCCTATGAAGATTGTTTGAATCCAAAAATTGATATTTTAAAAGATGAGTTGGCACTTGTACCTGCAATAAAGTTGGATATAACTGGTGGTGAGAAAAGTCTTGAGAGAGTTGGTGATGCGCAAAATCTTAATAGGGTTAGTAGGGAGAATAATTGTAACACCCCGAATCTGGTACCCGGAATGCTACACGGTACTCATGACCTTGAAGGACCACAAGCTAACCCATGACTGATATATGTACCTGTATACTGCATAGTATAATATAAAATGTAGAAACATAAATTGAAAGGCCATAAGATTCAAAACTATAATATAGGATCTAATAAATCATCACATATGGGTGGGGTATGAAATGCCCAAAATAACTTAAATAAATAACTGAACATAATAGTCTGGAAAGCCTATAACTGACTGAACTGCCTGAATAAGGAGTTGATGGGACATTTCCTCAAAAGATGAGGACTCACTCTTAACTCTAACTGCTGAGACTGGAATCTACTGATGATTTGGAGCTCGTGTCTCTGAACCTATGGTATAAGACACCATAGCGCAAATGCGTCCGTACTTAGAATGTATTGGTATGCATATGAGGTAGGCTGAATGCATGGGGTTCATATGCATAAACAATACTGGCTAACTGACTAATATGAATGTGAGAATACATGCATGTATACATAGTAACTATATCTGAAATCATTATAACATGAGTTAACTGATAACTAACATGACTAATGACTGAGTTTTGATAACTGATAACATGAGTGACTATATCTAACAGTCCTAAATTTGATGGAACTATCTGAGTTCCATACTGTATCTGAGTTGACTATATCTGACAGTCCTGAATTCTGTAGAACTATTTGATTTCTATTACTAAGACTGCTTGACTGTATCTGATGGTCCTGATTCTGTAACATAAAACTGTGGAAAGCAGTCATCTAACTGACATGCCCCAAATGACGCATTATAGCTGAATTGGGGTCCAATCTGTGCCCTGATTAGAAGGGTGTTAATACAGCGCCACTGGTAAGGACAACATATGAGTGACCCTCGACTAGCAGGTTACTCTAATGAGAACGGTGGGAACCCTCAACTAGCAGGTTAAGCCACCTCATCTACCCTCAACTAGCAGGTATGATGTCTCAACCTACATTGGTTATGTAGTTCTGGAATGCAAGAATTATTTCTAAGAATCACACCCTCTACTGGCAGGTGAGTTTCCATCCTTAGGTTCACTCGGTGCTAATTTCTACTCCCATATAAATAGACACTGAACTTGATTTACTGATCTAAACATGGACTGAGTTTACTAAATTCCATTAACTGACGGAATTCTATTGATATTTGGCAACTAACTGAGTTTGTGAGATTACTAAGGTTACTAAATTACTGAGCTTTCCTGAGTCACATGACTGAATGAGTTCTATGGATCATGGCTTGACTGAGGATATAGTGAAAACATAACACTAGCTCCAGGCATATAGCTAAATTGTCGGTATAAGTACCCCCAGGACTCGATAGAAAGAAACTAACAAAGCATGACTTTCTTGAATACATTACCAACATCGTAATCCATAATTCATTTATTAAGGCAATTTATCAAACATGTGATTTGCATAAGCTTGTACATAAATGGGGATTTCAGAAGATCATACTAGTTGGAAATTTTTTTCCTTCACATAGGCATTTAATCAAACACATAGTAAGCATAGTATATGTAGACAACATTATACAACAAATAAACATCATGATTCAACTCTAATTTCATCATCCAAGGGTTTTAATCATAGGTTCACATGAATCTACACCTATACTAATCAATTCCACATAAAATTGATCGGCCAACATGGATTAGAATTCAATCGGTCATCATCAAAATGAACAAAAGCAAACCCAACATGAAATTGGTATCATTGGAAATTGGTATCGTTAGAAAGCTAATTCAATTTCTTGCATGATTAAAAGTAAAAATCTTAAAAATTTCACGTGTACAAAAATGGATTCATATTTCAAAGCAAGTTTCGAATATTCTTGAGACAATTTCAAGCTAGGAAAAAGTATGTGGTATTGCAATAGTGTTGTGAGAAATTATGGTGTTGAGAAAGATAGTGTTGGTAAAATTGCATTTGATATCTATAGATCTTTTGGTGGAGTAGAAAGAGGTGACTGATATACTACTGATCTTGGTAGGGGGAGATACTCTGGGTCTGACAAAAACAACAAATGTGAATGCTTCTAATGTTGATTGTTCCTGTAAATGTCAAACCTATTGTGATAAGAATGATGTACTTTTGAATAAAGTAAAATCCTTGTCAACAAAATTATATGGGAAACAATCAAAGAGGACTATATATACGAGCTATAAAAGAAAATCTCCTTATACTCCTACGTTAAAAAAGATTGACCATGAATTTCAAGGCTAAAAATGCAAGCAGAGAAAATTGACTGAAAGTGAATTTATACAAACCTCTTGATGTAGAGAAGAGAGAGTTCATTAATGACTTCATTAGTAAGAAGGAAGAGGAAAGAAAAAGGTATTTGACTGATGAATTTAATTAACAAGACTTGATGAACATGACTGATCCATATTTCTGGTTTGAGTGCAAGGTAAATATTATAAACTTTTTACTTTGTTCAATTACCTATTGACATTGAATTGATTGTCATTTTTATTTTACAGCATGTTAATGAGATTTTGTCCCTTATGTGCAAGAGACAGATTTGGTTTACCAAACACAATAACCAAACATATCTAATTTTGGATCTAAACTTCTACAATATCTTGTATGATCAGTACAAGAATTTGAGCGATAAGAGTTTAGTGGATGGTTCTCCACCAATGCATGAGGCATTCACATTATTTAAGATAGTAACATACTCAAATATTGTCGTGCTGAAAAGTTGTATCCATATGGTCGAAAGTAGGATGGAGCAAAAAGTATTTACACTGTGATGAAAATAAAGAATACAAACTTTATTGCACTTGGATTTTTTCATGGAGAAGGGCTTGATTCAAGTTTAAGATTGTAATATTGATGTGTGTGATAATCTGACTTTTCTTACTGCTATTCAACTGATTCTCGAATTATGGCCCAAACTACTCAAGAAAAGCGGGGTGCTTAATCATTTGCCTGAAAATTTTCTAAATGATGCATGGTCGTATGAGAGTCTCAAGGTTTTCCCAAGAAGCAATTCTTGTGCAGTATGCGGACTATATGCTTGTGTTTTTATTGATAACATACTTACTGGGATGGATTTGATGCGCCTTAATGACAAAATAAAGGTCTCGAACCTGACCAACACACTATTAACCCATAGTAAATATTTTGGACCTAAGAACTATCCAAATTATCATCTGACACTTAGAAAAACAATATTGGCCGAAGTCAGTTATATGACATTTTAAGCCTCTAAAAAGCACAAACTCATTTAAATCACTCCTAATCACACCAAAAATATAGCAAACCATTTCCACACCCCACAATAAACATGTAGCAACTACGAAAAAGGATAAAATAATCAAAATACATAGAAGCAACCCTTTTGGTCACCTATAATGCTTGTTGTATATGGAATGATAACCTTTTTTAGTATTGATATTGATTCTGTGCTTGTGACCTCAGGTAGGTCTTGTACATCTTTTGTATTGATACAATTTATAGATTTCCCTTGAATTGACAATTTTTGGATAATCTTATGCATTATTTGATGTTGGATATGAGGAAACTTACGGACATCCTTTGAATTTCTAACTTTCAGGTAATTCTACATATTATCTGACTTTGGATAAAAGATGTCTTATAGATAGCCCTCCAATCCCTAGCTCTCAGGTATTCCAGCATATCATCCAACCTTGGATACAATATGACTTATAGATATCTCAAATTTCTATTCCTTGGGTAATCCTGCACATAATCGATCTTTGGATATGACCGGCTAAAGGCACAGAGAAAGTAAAGAGAAGAAGAAGAAAAAAAAAAGAGCAGGAAGAAGAAGAAGAGGAAGAAGAAGAAGAAGAAGAAGAAGAAGAAGAAGAAGAAGAGGAGGAGGAGGAAGAAGAAGAGGAAGAAGAAGAAGAAGAAGAAGAAGAGGAAGAAGAAGAAGAAGAAGAAGAAGAAGAGGAAGAGGAAAAAGAAGAGGAAGAAGGGGGGGAAGAAGAGGGGGAAGAAGAAAAAGAAGAGGGGGAAGAAGAAGAAGAAGAAGAAAAAGGAGAAGAAAAAGAAAAAGAAGAAGAGCAGGAAGAAGAAGAAGAGGAAGAAGAAGAAGAAGAAGAAGAAGAAGAAGAAGAAGATGAAGAAGAACAAGAACAAGAACAAGAAATTGAATGAATGATGCCTAATTATGAAAGAGTGTAGCCATTTTGTCCTTTGGGATCCCGCTCCATGAAATTACAATTTTGTCATTGAAACTTTTTTGCCTAATTGCTATCGCCATCCCTCAGTTGTGATCACGACACCATTGCTGCACTGGTCACCTTGAAATTATCCTCTGTTTGACTTTGGTTATTTATCGCTAACGTGACCTCAAGCTATAATATATATATATATTATAGAATTATATAATTTCTATACATATATCTTATATAGATACATATTTATATAACACCTTATATATATAATTTCTATACACATGTTATACAATAATTATTTATTTTTTTATACATGTTTTATACATATACATATTTTATACAACAATGATATAGTTTCTATACATCTTTTTTATATATATATATATTTATATAAAAATTATACTATTTTTGTACAATTATTATTAATTATTATTTTAAAAAAATTAATAAAAAACTAAAATAGTTTTCAATTAAAAATTTCGTAGAAAAAAGAAATACTGAGTAAAGGGCCGAAAATGGCCCAATAGTCCAAGGAAAGGGCTGAAGATGGCCCGATGGTCCAATGGCTATAAAGTGAAATTTCTTTTGCCGACAGGACACATAGGTTCATATATCCAAACATGGGCTATTATTTTTTAAAAAGACTATACAATGTCATTTTTCCTTTTTTTTTTCTTTTTAATTTGGTTTAATCATTTTTTTGAAAAATAAAGAAAACCCGACTTTTTAATTTTTATAAATAACTTATAAAAGTTGTTTTAAATTATACCTTGAAATTTTTAAAAATTTTCTTCATATTTTTTTTAAAAAGTCTAATACTGTAACTTTTTTTGTTAAAATATTTAATATTTAAAAAGTTAGAGTGTTAGTTAAAAAATTTCAAATTCTAAGAAGTTAGATTATTTAATTTTAAAATTTGAACTTGCAATATGAAGTACATTATCTTAGTTAGCAATTTTTTTTAATAAGTTTATAAAAATTCTAAGTTTGTTGGCTGACTAAAAATTTTTTTGAAGTATGTTAGCTAATTAAGAAATTTAAATTAAATTCAATAGTAGGCTAGAATGTTAAAAGAGTTGAAAATTGAAATACATTAAAAAGGAAAAAACTTGTATGACATAGACGACTATTTTAATGATAATCACTTGTAAATTTATTCAAATAAATCAAATAGTAGAAAATTGTATTATAAATATTGGAAGAGCATCTAATCTACACAACCACCTTTTAGGAAAGGTTCTGTGTGAACTAAGCCTCAATTATCATACTATTTTTTGTAATTTTTAAAATATTATTTTAGTAAATTATTTATCATTTCCTCAAAAACAATGTCATGATCTGAATCAGGATCCTACATCATGAAACGATGCAGCGTTCGGGAACAGTTAGTGGGATGAGCACTAACATGTCACTCAAGAAAGATATAAAATAATGTCATGCCTAAATTCAATCAAATATATATATATATATATAATGCAGTATATATATGTATATACACACACGCATACATATATCTATAGATAGATAGATAGATAGATAGATAGATAGATAGATAGATAGATAAATAGATAGATAGATAGATAGATAAGGAAAAGTTTTGAGGATAAGGAAAAGGTCCATAAACATGAGAGTTTAAAATTATTAACCTGGACTGTGTAGCTCTATCCGTCCTAAGAGCACCCACGGGTTATATTGGCTTAGCTTCCTCCTGCTGAAAGGGCTCAGTGCTTGTAGCCACACGAACTAGGAAAAATTGAGGGAGGTTTGGAGAAACCAAGGCTCCAATTATCGTAAAATTTATATATATAATGTCTGAACTATGCACACGGTCACCAAGACCCCCACGCCGAAAAACATAGTTTTCAGTATTGGTCTCTTCGAGACCTTCACCTTTACGACGAGCTACACAACCCGCTTTAAGCCCAAATTAAAATTATTTAGCACATAGACCTATCAGTTAACCTGTAGCGCCCCGAGTCTATACCCCAAACGCTACACGGCGCTTACGATCCCGAAGGATCACAAGCTAATACATGACTGATATCTGTTGTGAGCACTGAATAATAATACTGTAATAAATGCAGAAAATAGGTTGAATTTCCATAAGTTTCCAAATCTGAAAGACCAATAAAGAATATCAACTGTAATAATAATATATAAAACTGAAAATTGTCTGAAAGTCTAGTCTGAAAAGCCTCTAACTGAACTGTCTGCATATGGAGTTGATGGGAAAAGCCCCCAACTAACTCTGACTAGTGAACTACTGATAAACTGAAATAGTGAAATAAAAGCATTCCCTCAATAGATGAGGACTAACTACTGAAACTGCTGCTGATAACTGAATCTGTCTATGTGCGGTCAGGAACCTGAGTTTCCAAACCTATGATATGAGACATCATAGCGCAAAGAAAGAGCATGCGTCAGTACGTGGAATGTACTGATATGCTAGATGAGGTAAGGCTGAATGCAAGGGTTCATATGCATGAACAATAACTGACTGAATGATATAGA
This sequence comes from Capsicum annuum, assembly GCF_002878395.1. Classification (NCBI taxonomy): domain Eukaryota; kingdom Viridiplantae; phylum Streptophyta; class Magnoliopsida; order Solanales; family Solanaceae; genus Capsicum; species Capsicum annuum. The sequence continues at coordinate 198,500,024 of NC_061117.1, read as the reverse complement.
GTAACTGAATTTGAAATTCATGGATAACTGAAACTGCTATAAATACTGAGTATGCAATACTGTGCATATACGTGTATACTGTAACTGAGCTTTTACTAAAGCTGAGTTCTGAGTTCTTATAACTGAAAAACTGATATCTGAGAATACTGATAACTGAGTTACTAGAACTGATTGATTGCATCTGACAGTCTTGATTCTGTTGAACTGAACTGAATTCTATACTGAGACTGTGGAAAGTAATCATCTAACCGACATGCCCTAAATAAGGTAACTGAAGTTTAACTTCTAACCCCAATTAGAAGGGTGTTAGTACAGTGCCACAAGTAAAGATAAGATGAAGAGTCACCCTCATATGGCAGGTACTCTAGTGAGAACGGTGGAACCCTCAACTGGCAGGTTAAAACACCTTATTAACCCTCAACTGGCCGGTTAATGCCTCAACCTATGCTAGCTACGTAGTTCTGGAACGCAAGGACTGTTTCTAAGGATCACACCCTCTACTGGCAGGTGAGCCCCTATCCTTAAATTCACTCGGTGTTGAATCCTACTCTCAACTGAATAGACCCTGATCATACTGAACTAAACTGGACTGATACTGAGTTTTACTGAGTTCTGTCGCTGACTGAGTACTACTGACTTCTAAAACAGACTGAGTTCTACTGATCATAACATGACTGATACTATTCTATAACTACTGTAAGCTCTAGGTAAACAGCTAGATTTTTGGGTAGTAAATACCCCCAAGACTCGATAGCATGAAAAGTAGAGCATAGCATGATCTTGGGAAACATAACAATGTACATTTGTCCATAATTCATTCATAGAGATATTTTATCAAACACATGTATAGAATAAGCTTGTACATATACTAGCATGTCATGATTTCACCATTTAATTCACATGATCATTATATCAAATACTTAGGGAGCACAACATAATGCACATAATCAAGGTTATCATATAAACATTATAACTACAATGTCCAAACTTGCAAATTCAAGGATTATAACATAGAAATTACACAATTCAATATACTTGCTATTTCAATATCGTGGAAACCACAATTAATCATGGATTGAAACTCAATTAATGTCATGAACATGAATACAATCTAGTTTCAGGCATGTAATTCATAAATCAACTATCTCGTGTTTTTAAAATGGATTCTTAAACTCTATAGGTGAAAGGAACCCATAGATGAACACCTAAGAGATGATGCAAGAACAAGATGAATATTCAAGAGTTGACCAAGTTTGACCACTAGGCAAATGAACCCTAAATTCAAATTTTCTTTTAGATCTAGGTTCCCTTTGCCAAGCCAAGCACAACAAACACAAAATTACTTCAAACCAACGCCAAAATCACTAAGACCACACGGATCCACCTTTAAAAAGCTTTAAATACGCCTCAACAATGGTGTAAAGGCTCAAAATCAACCGAATATTGCTCCAAACTTAGATCTAGACTCCTTTAGTGCTAGTGAGCAAGGATCTACCACTAAAAACTATCAAAACAAAATAAAACTTAGTTGATCTAGGTTTTAACTTTCGGATAAACTACAAAACACAACTCAACACTTTTTTGTAATTTTTCTTCGGACTTGACTCATTTTTTGTGGAGATTTTCTTAAGATAACAATAAACCAAGACTTAGAGTTGTAGGAACAACCCTTAAATGTGGCTCTTGATACCAAATGATATGAGATCTAACCTAATAACCCTAAAAACACTAAGAAGAGGAGAAGAAGATGAAGACAAGACACTAGAATGTAAACACACAATCGGATTTCAATACACAAACACAAAAGAGATGCAAAAACATAAAGGATAGTAGTGAGACATAGACCTTCACCAATGGATAGCACCAAGGTGTGTATCAAAAACCAAGACACACACAACCAATGAAGGTAACACCACACTCTTAGGTGGACACAAAGGGATTCAATATCCTCGAGCACCCACCTCTCTTGCCAAAATGTCAACACGGGTGAAAACCTCACTAATGCTAACCCTAATTTCAATAAATTTTCCAACCCCTATGCTATGAAACTACAATATGAGTATCACTCAATCAATTCATCAAAAACTAATGAAAACTAAAGGCATAAGTGTCTATTTATAGTTATTGCACAGAAGGACCAAATTGCCCTTAATGAAAGCCATAAAGTAGGCACCCCTTGAGTGCAGTCTTTTAGAGTGTAAAGACCGCCATGCCCTTAATGAATAGGCGACCCTTGAGTGTAAGAACCCCTTCTTCTCTCTTCAACTTGAACAAAGTTTTGAAATGGTTCCAAAAGGTCTTCAACCGCTTTGCAAATCTGAACCTAGTCTTTGAGAAGGCCTTGTAATCCTTGTGCTCTTTGTACTCGTATCACTTTTAAAGATTCTAGAGTCTACAACTATATCAAATCACTCTTGAATGCATCGAGAATTATGTCAATCATTCTCACACCTCATAATTAACGTGCAACAACTATGTGGAAGAGAAAGGGGAAAAAGTCATTGTTTCCACCCTAAACTGCACCCGAAATGTCCAAGTAACACCTAAACTATTAACGTGACCTAATACACACGTAAACTACTTAAAAATAAATTTTTTACCCCCTAAATCTGAAGTGAAAAAAGCATAATTATTTAAATAAAATAAAGAGCATCTAAACATAAAATTAATGAAAAAAATTAAAAATTCCCCTCCCCCACCCCCCAACCAACTTCATTCTCTTCCCCACCCCCCCCCCCCCAACCCCCCCCCCCCCCCCACCCAAACCCACCTCCTTCCCCCCCCCCCCCCCCTCTCTAACTCCAACCCCACCAAATCGATATCAATTTTACTAATTTTTAAATCTCAAAACAAAATTTAAATCACTAATTTCAAACTAAACTTAAATAGGCTCGCCAAAATCCAAATTTGATTTGCTATTTTCACTTCATCGACGTTCCGGCGAACTCAAACGATGATGAATATCGGAGGATGGGTCGAGGTTTCTGTAACAAGGAATGTGGTGCAATTTTTAAACTTCATCACTACTAATATTACCTCCATATCCACTAATACCTGGAGATGAAACACCTATACAACCCTTAACAAACTCTTTATTATTCTCCTCCAAATTATCCCCACATAATTTCACATAATCACCCTTTGAATCTTCCCTTTCCAACACTAATAAGAGTGTTGGTACCACCACCACTACCCCTTCTTCCTCATCGTCCCAACAAATGTCATTACCACAAAACTCAGTAATCCAATTCCAAACATCCAATAAGAAATCACAAAATTCAGATGGGTTTTCCCTAATTACTCAACAAATTGATCACAATTCCAACCAAAACTAACAAAACCCATATGAATTTTTCTTAATTACCCAATAATTTGATTATAATTCCAATCAAAAGTCACAAAACCCAGATGGATTTTCCTTAATTACTCAACAAATTGATCTCAATTCCAAGAAAAAATCCCAAAATCAAGAATTTGATTACAATGTAAATCAAAATCACAAAGCTCAGATGGAAAATCTTAAAAATGACTGTTAAATGTAGGAAAAAATAATAATTCAAGCCCTAATAAAGGCGAATTGGGAAAAAATTAAAGTGATTTTGTGCAAAGATACCATTACATATACAAAAATTAGAGAAATAAATTGGATGTTGATGAGTGAATGTGAAGAAGAAGAGAGAATAATGGTAGATGATAGGAGAAGCAATTAATAATAATAATGTAGTAACAAATTACACAAAAAGAATACAAAAATAAAAAGAATAAGGGGGTTTTCATTTTTTTAATTATTTTTTCGTATTATACTGATGTGGTGCTGACGTAGCAGGCGCATGTAAAACACCGCACCAAATGCAAATGGTATAATATTTTATAGGGTGTAGAAAAATTCACTTTTATATAGTATAGGCGTATGATAGGTAACTCCAATAGTTTGGGTGTGTATTGGACTTTTCGAGTATAGTTTAAGATGGAAACCATCACTTTTTCCAAGAAAAAAAATGGTCAAAATACACACAAAAAAAATTCATATATCAAATTGTTACACTAGTACTTTTTTGTGCCTGATTAATGTATTCATCAAAATCATTAGGAGAACCACAGGGAGTTTTATGGTTGGGAACAAGATGAAACATATGTAGTTATATTAGGAGTGTTAAGTATTAATCAATATATATATCATGAAATAAGGAAAATGATGTTTACCATCGAAACAAAATATAATGTATTGTCAATACTATAAAATTTGGCGTGACGATAAATAATCTCAATAAGAAAAAATAGAAAACTAAAGTTAAATTATAATTAAATATCGAAATGTGTTAAATTTTATTGGGAAGGATTAAAAAGGAAAAAATGTTACGGGTGCATAAATTGGAAAGGGGGAGTGCTACATAATTCGTCGTTGGAAAAGAAGTCATTTATAATAGAGAAAATACATAAATACCCTCCTGATTATGGTCGACTTTTTCAAAAAGACACCTAAACTATACTTTCGACCTATTACCCCATGAAACTTACCTAAACCGTTGTAAATACACCATTTTGACCAAAATTTTACCTTTGCGTGTACACATGCATAGGAGGCGCATGAATTGCTTAAAAGTTGACTCTTTTAACCAATTAAAAGCTGCCAAGTGTAATTTATTTTTCAATTAACGTAAAATTCACCCTCAAGCCAATAAAAAATTGTCATGTGGCATTAACTAGTTGTCTTCTCCATAGTTGTCTTCTCCATTTGTTCAACAGCTTCTTAGTTGTCTTTTTGAACAAAAAAGTTGTTTTAGCATTTAATTTTTACACCTTGAAATATTTTGATAGTATTAGATTTTTATCGTATTAGATTGAATGCTAAGAATGTAATTGAATGCTAATACAAACAGCTTTTTCGATTATATTTTTACACCTTCGAATGCTAAACAGTAAAAGTTAATATGCCTTAGACAATTGTTATAGTGTTGGAAAAGTTTGATCTTGAATTGAAGAATGATAAAGTGATTAAAAAAAGGTAAAAAAGAGATGGTATGTTAGCCACCATTGCCTTCTTCAACACCTCCATTAAAGCTTCTTTTTTTTTTTTTGAAATAATCATTTAACTATTTTTATTAAGAATAACTTCATTAAAGTTCCATTAAAACTCCATTAATGGAGGGGGATAGGGGAGCCGCTGGATGGGGGTGAGAGTGGAGGGGAGTTGCTGGACGGGGGATGGGGAGGGAGATGCTGGACGGGGTGGGGGTGGGGGGAGATGGGGGTGGGGTGAGGTGATAAATAAAATAAAAAGGGAAATTTATTCAAAAATATAAATAAATTATGAATTTAAATGTATTTAACACGTGGCAGCATCTGATTGGTGTGTGCATTCACTCTCTTTCTTGTGACTGAAATTCAGCGAAAAATGGTGTATTTGCAGCAATTTAAGTAAAATTCGTGAGGTAATCGGTCGAAAATATCGTTTAGATGTCTTTTTGAAAAAGTCGGCCAACATCAAGGGATATTTATGTATTTACTCTTTATAATAACCTTTTGGTTAATTAGCTTGATTGACAATATTCTATGGTGAATAAACTTGATACACATAAGAACAAACAACAAAAATGTAAGTCATATGCAATAGCCAATACTTAATATATCTTAATTCTAATAGAATGCTTCCAGATTACTGTCTTGTAATTAAAACGAAAAAAATAAATGAAAAATTGAACCCAACATTTTCATGTTTATTTCAAGTCGAGAATAAGGTTGCTCATAATGAACAGAACTTCAACTTGTACCACTAAGTACAAGATTTTACTTGCATCAAAGGCTTTTCTCTCATTTACTAGATATCCACGGCTCAAGCTAGAACGAGCCCAATATATATTATTTTTTATTTCAACTTATGTAATGTAAATAGAATTTAGATAATTAATCATTAAAATAATTTAAGTTTTTAATTATTGTGATTTATAATACTTTTTATTCTATTTCAATTTAAGTGATAATAATATAATTTCGAGAGTCAGTAAAATATTTTATATTTTAAAAATTTTTAAAATTGCTAATTATGTGATTTATAATATTTTTTATAATTTTTCAATAAGATATGAATACTCTCTTCGTCCCAATTTATGCGGCACGGAGAAAACTTCGGCAATCAGTTAATTTTTGAAATATTTTTGTTAATTATTGTTATTTACAGTACTTTTTATCTCATTTTCAAATAATATATGTTACTTTATATCTTCCTCTATCTCATCCCAATTTATATGGTACTAATATAATTTTGGTAGTTAATCTTATTTTTTATGTTGACATATCATTTTTGTCTATTTAAATGATCATAATAATAAATTAGTGGTGATATAATAAAATCACAATTGAATCAATGAAGCAGACATACCTTAAATGGTGTATAATAACTAATTAGAAGGGATATAGCAAAATTACTATAAAATTCTTGTAGAAATTGTTTTAAGTGAGCCTCATATAAGACGTAAAGTTAATTAAAAATATCAAGAATTAATTTATCATTTTATGTCTATTTTATCTTTGTAATTAAATATTATTAATTTTTTTAATATTTAGATAACTTATAATAATTAATTAAAAATAACATAGTAATATTACGGTTGAAACAGTTAAAACAGACATGTGAAAAATGTCTACTTTACTTTTTATTAAATATTATTAATTTTCTATTACTCAAAATTTATTTTAAATCACATGAAAGATAAATATTGTGAAAAAAGAACCTTAACCAAAATAATAAAATTTATTTAATTTAAAATATATAGTGATAATTTACATGAATTATCATCTTATTAGATTACTTAAATATATTAAATTTAAATAATTTATTTTAAACCTGCAAATGATAAATATAAGAAAAATTCTAGGGCCCACAGTCTATATGTCATTAGGGGCATAGTCCGTAATTTAAATGAAAAAAGTGAATATTTTGTGAGTGTTATAAAATAAGAAAGAACAAAAAAGAAGAGTAGAGAGAGAAGAGAGAGTAATTCTTATTATTTCTTAAGGGATGAGAGATCATAAGATTGTCAATATAATGAACAAAACTTCTCTATTTATAGGAAAAATTTACTCCTAGTCTGAGTAAAAGATGGATGCTTCAAATCCTATTAGATATCAAAGTAGATCTTGATAGACATTCACTATAATGTAAATACATTTATAACACTCCCCCCCCCCCCCTTTGAATGTCTAATTGGTAGATAATGTGCCTCGTTAAAACCTTACTAGAAAAAATCCAGTAAGAAAAAAATCTAGTGAAGGAAAAAGAGTACACATCTCTAATAATACGCATTTCGGCTGCCTCATTAAAAACCTAACAAGGAAAACCCAGTGGGACAAAACCTCGTAAGGGAAAAAGAGTACAGCACGTATTAACTCCCCCTAATGAGAGCATCCTTGAACCTTTTCATCCCGATCTTGTGCACCATCTTCTTAAAAGTTGTAATTGAAGAATACTTGATGAATAAATCAGTCACATTGTCAGTTGAACGAATCTGTTGCACGTTAATATCATCATTCTTTTGTAGCTCAGGTATGTAGAAAACCTTTGGCAAAATGTGCTTCGTTCTATCTCCATTTATGAATCCTCCCTTAAGATGTGTTATGTATGCTGAATTATCTCTATATAAAATTATGGGTAGATTGTCATATTCCACACCAAATTTTTCTCGAATGAGATGTATCATAGACCTCAACCATACACATTCTCGACTTGCTTCATGAATAGCCATTATCTCAGCATGATTCGATGAAGTGGCTACGATAGACTGCTTTGTATATCTCCAAGATATGGCAGTATCCCTACATATGAACATACTGTATGTTTGACACCGAGATTTATGTGGGTTAGATGAGTACCCAACATCAGCATGATCAGTAAGATCGGGACTGCAATCTTTAGAATAAAATAAACTCATGTATCTTATCCCATTTTGATGTCTCTAAGTAGAAGTAGAAATATACCTTGCTAACAAAAAGAGCAAAAGGCAATATTGGGTCTTGTAGTTTTTTACAAGATACATGAGTGCACCAATTATACTAAGATATGATACTTCATAACCAATCCAAATTGGTATATTTCTCATTTCAGCAAATAATCTTATTGCTTTTGAAAACCCTCCAAGAGTTTCAATAATTTTCAAGCTATAAGCTTATACAATATAAGGATTATCAATAAGTTTCCTAGAAACTTTTATATTTTGAATCCTTAAAGAAGTTTTCATACAAATTTTGTCAAGTGACAATATTTAACATTTTATGTGTGACATCTTCAAGTATCTAGACTGCCAATCAAATAAGTTTTCACTTACCAAGATGCACCCTTTCATATTACTTGATAAATGTTTCTACATTAGCATGCTTAAATAAACGTAGAATTCAGATCCTCATAATCTTTCACAATATTGTGCCAACATTGTGTTAAAGATATTGATGATATATCATTTCGTATCGGTTCACAATGCGACATAACGTTTTGAGATCTCATCACTTCATTATTTTTAGGTACATGAACCTCTCATAAGGTTTCATGAAGTGTTATGTCGTAGGCTCTTCAAGAGCTTATTGCCTTCTTATTATGATTATTTGCTCCTTATTTTTTAAGGACTATTTCATTTAGAACTGATTAGTGTACCACGCTTCACGCATGCATAGACTTTGTCCTTTAGGAACACAAAATAAGAGCACTTGTGCTTAATATGATATGCTTTCGGCATTTGACTTGAATTATCTTTTGGATGAGGATCTGGTGGTAATTCCTAACATATTTCATGGCGCTTATAATCTCCCCCTTATGTTAGGAAAACTAACATACATCCTCTATCTTCTTTGAGGAATCCATCTTTGTGCATCATGTTATATTCATTAATCATATACCGCACATCAAAATTATTAGATGAATAGTTGATTCATGACCTTGAACCAATTGAGGGGGAAGAAATAATCATAATTTATTGGTCTAATGCATACAAGTGTTATTTTATGCAACATATCATATTTCATACCAACACATGAAGCTTTGTTCTCATTAGCGATGGTTTAGCTATTTATCGAAGGCATTCAATATCAAACCATCATCATCAAGATAACTTTATTGATTGAACAATCTGAAAATTATGTTCTTAACTCAATTTTATTGAGCAAGAAACTTTATGTATGTCAAACTACAGGTTGACAATGAATGTACATGTGATCATCTTATTGATGCATCTTTTTAACATATCACATGATAGGTGAACGGGCCCTTATTCAACTTTTATAATTTACAGATTTGAAGGGATCCAATCCCAATATTAGTTGGTCCAACTAACTTATCATGAGAACAAACGACATAAAAAATTCTTGAATAATCTTCTAGTTCTTCAATACATGCACATCTTCGAGATGTCACAATCGTTCATATCAATTTATGAACTTTTATTCTAGTAAACTCCAAGTTTACCATGACATGTACTTTTTCTTTAGTAAATTTCAGATTTACTATTACATGAATAAATTTCAGATTTAATACTTCAGAAGTAGATTTCAAAATTATTCAACCTCTTTCGGAGGTGAGTTGTGATACAATCACAATCAATTGCATGTTTACATTAATAAGTTTCTCATTTCCCAGAAATAGAATACAATCGTGCCTTAAGCCTGTCAAATTATGATAGCTTATAACCTATTTCAAGATTTTGCTACTTTAGAAGCAAATTGAGGCATACATATGATGTAGAGAGTTTTTCCCTAGTATATCTTATAATCATATAAGTGTGTGAAAATATCGTCACTTTTGATGATCATTATCATATTGTCCCTCCACGCGTATATTCGTGCATTTAATCACTTGTCTTCTTTCAGACATATTATGCACTACTACCAAATACACCTCAAGAATGACGTAAGTTGTCATATTTCAGACTTATATATTGCTACCACATTCACTTTATGGAATAGAGCATATTCAATGGGTCGAGTTTCATGACTTTTCATTAAACACCCATTATTTTGCCTTAGCCATCATAATATCATCAATATGGTGTATTGAGATTCAAACTCAATATCTTATCCATATAAAGACGTCTTAGGCATGAATCGATGGGACTTGAACCCAACAAATTATCATCCTTTTTGATAATATTATTTTTGAGGAATAAATTTAAAATATAAATGGTTCCAAACCAATTATTTTTCCTCAAATCCAATAATAATTATATTAATGGTAGTAAAAGAAAGATAACATAAAGAATTACTAACCTTGAAATCCTTCAGATTTATAATCTCACCTTGTTTGGCAGAGTCTTGTATTGATAACGCGTTATAAAATAAGAAAGAACAAAGAAGAAGAGTAGAGAGAGAAGAGAGAGTAATTCTTATTACTTCTTGAGGGATGAGAGATCATAAGATTGTCAATATAATGAACAAAATCCCTCTATTTATAGGAAAAATTTACTCCTAGTTTGAGTAAAAGACGGATGCTTCAAATCCTATTAGATATCAAAGTAGATCTTGATAGACATTCACTATAATGTAAATATATTTATAACAGTGAGGGCATAATTTGTAATTAAGTGGAATAGAATATCCCGAATATCCCTATTTCAAGGCTTTTCATAAAGTAGTACAAACAATACACATAGGAGACAATCCTTAAAGAAAATTAATTCTTATAAAATTCTATTATTGATCCAAATACTTTCAGATTTTTTTTTAAATGTCTGAAAACAGACTCACATCCGATTCGATAGCATCTGTCCGCTTTCTACCCTTTGCTAGAAGTGGTTGGACATGAACTTAGTGATATTTTTTACAAAAATTGAATTCAAGTTGTAAAAAGAAATCTGTGTTTTGAATGACGACAATTTTATGTGAAAAAATGTTGTCTGTTGTGTGAGATTTCTTTCTTTTTCAAACTTGAAAAGTTATTTTCCACCCAGCATGATTTTATTTTGACCCAAAAAAGAAAAAAAATCGTGCTTCTCTTTTTGGGTAAAACCTGAATGATAATGGAAATTAATATTAAAGGAGAATGTATATTATAGACACATTTTTCCACCCAACATGATTTTATTCTGACCCAAAAAAAATTGTGCTTCTCTTTTTTTGGGTAAAAAGTGAATGATAATGGAAACCAAAATTAAAGGAGAATGTATATCCTAGACACCTGATTTTCCAAATTCTAAAGATTGAACTCTATTTATAGAGGAACAAGCAAAACACGTAGTAAGTAGCAAAATGGGCCTGTTTTTTATTTTCATTTGTCGAAGGGCTATTTCTGTGTTTGCCCCAAAATGAGCAGCACATTTCAACTCGTATTTCTTACTAAAACTTACATAAATTCCAACAAATCTACCCATAATTACAGTTTATCTCTACTTTTTGATAAATTATAAATAATCTCATATTTTGTAGTTTCTGAATATATAATTGCATCCGAATACGTAATTTTAAAGTTGAAACACATAATTTTGAACTAAAAATGTAACAGTCTATTTTTGCTCGAATTCATAATTCGCATCCAGATACATAATTTTAAACTTGAGATACATATTTTGATTACTAAGATACATTCATTTATGAAATTATTTGGTCGAGATACATAATGCCTTAACTAGAACAAAGAGAGATTTTAATGATGTATTTAAAAATTTATGTGTTTGTGGATGTATCCGACTATTTTTTTTTTAATAAAAAGAATTTAGGTAATTAATAAAAAGCATTAGAGATATACGAACAAAATACGGAATCGAAAACTAAACTAGGATATGAATACGAATGATAAAGGGATAGATAGAAAGCAAGTAATAGATAGACACAATGGATGAATGAATAGCAAACTCAGGGTTTAAAAAACCCCAAACTCTATATTCAATGTCAAACTAAGCACCTAACTCCTCTGGATTCCCGAGCAACCCACGTTTCTAAACGATAAATCAACACAAGCGATTCCACGCTTGCCACAAGCTAATTCAAGCTTGCCTTGCATTTTCACAAGTGTTTACATTCATAATTCAGCAATAACTACCTACTAAATGAAAGAAAAGTCTTATTTATAGTCTAGGCTAAGTCATTACATCATATGGACCCAAAAGTGACCCATTTAGGAAAGACAAAACATAAAAGTCCATTAAGCACATGTTTGAGCATTATGTAGAGCACATGGGGGGCATTCCAAGGGTATAGTGAGCTATTTTGACCCACTCTAGAGGATCTAGAGCGGTTTGGACGCACCTCCGAAGTGGATGGGGCGCATGTCCTCTTCTAGAGGCTTTCTAGCCCGTTTACCTTCCCTTGGCCTGTTTGATGTCCCTTGAACCTCCTTGATCATCATACTCATCCAATGGATAGCTTTTGATAGCCACCAAGGAGTCATCAAGTGCCTCTTGACCCATAAGCATCCTTGTTGACACCTAATTTTTGTCCTCCATAACTAAGTTTAAGTCCTACTTTCTTTAATTTTAAATAAAATTACAAAATTTATTTTATTTGGATAAAAACTTTTCAAAATATTTATCCAGGTAATTTTGTCATTTTAACTAGTAATTATATATTTTCGTGTCCATGTATAGGAATTGAATAATTTCGTTACTTAAATAATTATTTTACGAAAATTAAATTTTAATCAAGTATTATCTTAAAAATTGATTCAAATGGTTAAAATCTTGATTTAAAGATAATTCAGTCTCAAAATAATTTATTTAAAAAGTATTTTTTTGATTTTATTAAATCAAGAAGCTCAGGATTAAACAAAGTATTAATTCGTATCAAATTTCAATTTAATTTAGCCAATATATTAAATTTGATCATAATTGAAAACAAATTAGTCATAATTGTGAAGAAATTGGCCAAATGATTTTAAATTTGACCGAAATTCAAATGAAATAGCTAAATTCTAAATTGATTGGGGTTATTTTTAAATAACCCTAAAACCCTTTTACCCATTCTCTTTCCATTTTTTTGGGCCTGCCCCAGCAGCACAATAACAACTAACAATACCAACCCAATATCTATACACCAACCCAAACCCCCAAATATGTCGACCCAAAGCAGCCCAAAACCAGTAACCTGACCCAAACCCACCTTTTATTTTCCTATTCAGCGTTAACATCTTCCAAACAACACCGATAATATTGACTTCAATGTTTAACAAACAACCAACGAACAACGATATCAGAAACTCCAAAAAAATGATGTCCATGAAAAACGAAGCAACAACAGCTTCATTGATCCCAGCAGCTTCAACCCGCTGACCCGAACCCGTCCAACCTGATGAACAACAATGTTCAACAACTTTTACAAAAATAAAACACCAACATGAACCCAAATCAAAAATTTTAAATTTGTACTAGATTGTACAATTCTACCTCAACATTATCCTCTTTTTAAATTTGAATTTCAAAATTTACATTAGATTGTATAATTCCAACAAACCTCATCCTTAATTTCAAATTTCCAAAACACCCCTAAATTTTTTCTCCCACATTGGTGAATTCAATGAATTGAATTCCCATCCTTTCCTATAAATACTACCACTATTTTGGTAGAAAACCAAGTCATAAAGTGTGGAAAAGAAAACTTTTGAGGAAAGAGCAAAACATTTTTTACTAAAATATTTTCAAGCGGTAGGCTAATCGGAGTTTTTGAAAGATTGCTGCTCGTTGGTGATAAAGACTCCGAAGAAAGCTTGAAGTCCTATTTTGCTACTCCGAAAAGGTAAACACATCATTCCTTTTTATTTTTTATATCGTTTTCTTCTTCATCTCTTTCTTGGTTGTTTAATGATTGTAATTTTTCTTGCTAGGATTGTTTGTAGTAGAGACCTTAAAGGCCATAGGATGTTGTGATATCAATATTATGACTATTTTTATGTTCATGGTATAAAATGAGCTAACAATAGCTGAATGTATTTCTTTGGCTTTCTTCTTTGATTATTATGATTAGTTGGATAAAGTTTCGATCTTTGCTTGCTTAAAATATGTACTCATGCTTTGTTTAAATTCGTTATTAGATATGTTCACTTTTAGCATGTAAAGTTATTTCCTTTATACCAAAAAGAGTAGTTACTATTGTTTGTTTCTCCTTAATAAGTTAGATAAATAAAGTTTTGACCTTTGCTTGATTAAAATACGTACCCATGCTTTATGTAAATTCATTATTGGATACGTTCACTTTTAGCATGTAAAGTTATTTCCTTTATGTCGAAAAAGAATAGTTACTATTGTTAAGGGTTTGTGGAATAGTTTCTCAATTTGAAGTAGTGAGTTGCTTGTATCTAGGGATTTGGTGTTAATTCTGAAAGGCATATCATAGTGTGCTATGTTTGTGGCCTAGCGATTTACAAAATCACCGTTTAAGTTTGAGTTGACCACTTTGGCACACACGTGATAGTTGGCTCATTCACATATAAAAATTGTAATTTGAGTGCTACTTTTATGATCTAACTATTGTGCCGATCTTTATTTCTTTTGATTAAAGAGTTATTTTTCTCCATTATTATGTGTCATGATGAAATGCTAAGTTCTTTTGATATATGTTTGCGGTCATGATTTACTCATTTTTATGGTCAAATCTGTCTTTGAATTTCTCTTGTTTAGATTGAAAAGTTGTTAGGGTTATAGATTTTGTCGAAATGGTGTAAAACTAAAAATAGGAGTTGGCATAATTCGCCACTTTTATCTTAGAATTAATCTTCTTATCTTGTATTTGAATGTAATTTCTCAAACATATTTAATATATGCTATTTTGCTTCACTTCGCTTATTAGTTTACTTTTAAAAGTATCTTTTTTATTCATTTAGATGTCTCATTGTTATTCACATGCTATAGTAAATTTTTCTTCAAGTTATGGATCTATTGATTGACTTCACTTTGTATTGAAAAAGTGTTCATGCATTAGTATGTCTTGTACTTCATACTTGAGGTGCTACGAAAGATTTTCTCATTTGTTGCTCATTTCCCTTTTCTTTATTTAATGAAAACATGTTTTATACTTTATCATATCATAGTATTTGATGCAAATATGTGTTAATCTATAGGGAATATTTGTCTAAATTTTAAGAAACTATGCTTGTGGATCCATGTCTTTCTTTTCAAGGGCTAGTTGATTATATTGTGCTAGATTTAATATTTTTTGTAAGATTGATTAAGAGATGGGTTAATTTTCTTTTCGTTGGATAATTTGGTTTGCTTTGATATCATAGTTTATTATTTATTTATACTTGAAAATGTTATATTTTCCATATCGTCATTTATCTATTAAGTGTAGAATATTTTAACACATATTAATTCTTTTTTTAATATTTTTGTTTGTATGAATTTGTTTTGGAGTCCAAATGGACTTATTTCCTCTTGCATTTCATAATGGGTCAATGAGGCCCATCTTTTTGAGAAAATTTTGAAAGATAGTCCACAGTCGATTTTATGGCGTGCGGGTGCAAGAAGATGGAAGAAGAAGGAAAACGGGTCAAAACTCATTGATGAGGTCACTAAGAGACTTGAAAAGTCTCAATTTTTATTATTGTCTTATTATTTATTTATTTATTTATTTGGATTTCAAAACTAAAGTTGTAATCTAATACAGGTGAAACAGATTTTGGGTCCCAAAGGTCCAAGAAGATAGTTTAGGATAGGTTATGGGCTAAAAACTCAAATGATTAGATTAGGACAAGTTGTGGGCTAAAAACTCAAGTATTTAGATTAGGACAGGTGAATATGGTCCAAAACCCCAAATTAGCTTAGGACGAGGTTTTTGGATTTGTGCCTAATGGCCTAAGTCTTTTTAGTCTCCCCCTTTTCCCTTAACAACCTTCCAAGATTATTAATAGGAACCACTTACTTGAAATTTCTAAACTTAAAAAGATTTTTTCTGTTTTGAATCTTTTAAGTAATATTTTTAGTTATTCTTGATATTTTCTCAAAAATCACGTGGCGACTCTGTAATTTTTAAAACTGTTTCTAAATTTTCTTTAAAGTCATGAAATGGTTTAAATAGTCGAAACCAAATGTTTTTCAATCTTTCGAATCTCGAAGTAGTAAACAGAAATGGCGACTCTGTTGAAGACATTAACTAGGTTTTAACAAAATATTTGAATTAGCTTCGTTGACTAGTTATTGTAATGTTTAAACTATTTATGTGCTTATGTGTTTAAATTCTACGGAATTAAACTATTGCATTTCATGGCATGCTTCCCATTTGAAATATATAAATTATATGAAGTTCCATGGATGTACCGGCCCCTATTGTTCAATTTCAAATAATGTATTAAAAATACAATGATTTATCTACACGTGAGGCATTCGATGGTTGTTCGTATTTCCAAACCCAAGTCGTCGGCTTAGGAACCTGGTTCAAACCCACTCTAGACACCTAGGATATAGCAAAAACCAAAATCCTATTTTTAGAATGAGCCTAGGATGACCTAATACCCGAGAGGGTATTGGGCCTATTAGAAAACCTGCTCTACGCCTATTGGCCACGACTAAATTACAAACGAATCAGATTTATGTATTGAAGAAATATATGTTATTTAATTCAATCCATTATCCTTTGAGATAGGAAAAGGCTTACTTTATTTGATTTTGTGTAAGGATGCCTCAACCATACACCAGCTGAGAGATGAATTAAAATGAGCCAGGTAAGAGGTTGATGATATTAGGCGGTGTTTCATCGATTTGGATGATTGCGTGATTTCCCAGATTGATAGCATAGGGAAGATGACCTATGAGAGTAAATCATAGTTATGTGGGAGTCACCTGATCAGCAACAGATATCACATAAGGCGAGGAGTGGATAAAGCTAAGAAGGCGAAGGTCGATGAAGGAACATCTATGAGCTACTATCCCCTGCGCGGGACATTGTTCTTTTTCTCATGTCATTTTTCCTCCCCTAAAGATTGTATCCCATTTGTGTAACTTTTGTAAGAATTTATACCCTTTCTATATACCTATGGAGGTTTTGGGGGATAATGGATTGGTTTTAAAAATCATATACTTCCTTCAAATGCGTTAGGCCAACCCTTGGCTCAAAAGGGTCACCCAATTAGGATGCACGTTTATGCTTATGTGATATAGTTGTTTTATACACTTATACATCTTATGTTGATTTGAATCAACGGTGAGTTTATCCAATCCCATTTCTTAAAGTGCACCTCTAAGAAGAAATATTCCCCACTAAAGTCTGACCAAACATATTCCAAGTCTCCCAAGTCTCTCAGAAAAGTCCACAATCATTCTTAAGACTTCCTAAATTCTCGCTACCATTTCAGGAAGGTTGACTATGGACTCAGTAGAAGCCATTATAGGAAGGACCAAAAATATCCATAGGAGAATTGCTCAAGTCAAGAGAAAAATTATGGAGTTTGACCAAATAGAGGATACACTAAAGGTGGACAATAAGAAAGTGGGTAAGAGAATTGTTGTGGCAAAAAGAAAGATTACCAAAGTCAACCTATTGATTGAGTTTGAACTACGTAGGGCTTGATTTCTCCTTCATGAGATACGTAATTAGCCTTTTGGTTCGGCCCCTGTCTTCAAAACTCTGTTGCCTGCCACTTTTTTGAAAGAAGAAATAAGGCCGGAAAGAAGAAGAGTCGAACTTTTATGATAAATTTCACTTATCCATATCAATGAGCAAAATCCTGTTCATTAAAATTCTCGAGTTATCATTACTCCATGGATCAATTCGCATAAGATGAGCAACAACCTTACTTCCTGCTTTATCATCTTGTGTTGCTTATTACTAATGAAATCTAACACGTCAGCCTTAGAGTTATTTTTACTTTGTAGGTAATAGAAACTACTTTGTGTTGGCATAAATTGGCATTACTTCACCATATCAAAGTGAATAAGATATTTCCCTCTTGACTATAGCTTTGTTACAGGAAAAGAAAATGACTAGTAGTAAAACTAGACTCAACCAGTCATTTTTCAAAACCTATAAGCGATGGTCTCGAGGATAGAATAGGAAAAATATAATGGAAGAATTTTCCAAGATAGCTAGAATCAAGGAAGATGAATTGGAGGAAAACATGGTTGAATTGACTTCTACTCGACTTATTACTCCCCATCAATAGGATAAATGAAAAATGAAATTTAATTTTTCACAAAGTCGGTGGTAGTACGGACTAGGATCGACATCCACCCTTTAAGTTTATCTGCTCCTTTAAGTTTAGACCAACACTCATCTGGTTCATAGCTAGAGTTTGTAAATATTTTCTCAAAACTCATAAGCCTCCCATATTGTGAAAAATCTTTATTGTTTATTCTGTATCCACTTGATACTATCAAACTTGTTTAAGCTTTTATAAAAGTAGAAGCATCTAAAACCTACCAATATTATGTTATATCAAGAGAAAAATGAATAAATCAAGAAAGATAATAATGAAGAGGAGGCAATAACCCTAGAACAGTCAATAAAAGATCCTAAGAGTTCGAGAATCAAGAAAGCCTAACCTACAAGAAATTGAGGCAGTCGACCGGGGTGACAATGACCAAGTTAAGAGAATCAGGTTCGATGTCTATCTAGTTAAATTAATAAAGAAGTGATGAAGCAAAGGTTGTGGAGGTCACAAAATATCCAACAAGGCTAGCCAATATTGTTCTAGTGCTAAAAAAGGATAGCAAGATCAGAATCTATGTTGACAACAGATATTTGAATAGAGTCAGTCCTAAAGATAATTTTTTGCCATCCAACATCCATTCCTTTATCGATAATTGTGCGAAGCATGAAATGCAGTCTTTTGTGGATTATTTTACCGGGTATCATCAGATATTAATGAATGAGGAAAATGCCGAAAAGATGGATTTCATTACACCCTGGTGTGTTTATCATTACATGGTGATGCCGTTTGGTCTCAAGAATGTTAGTGCAATATACATGAGAGTGATAAGTCATTAATTTTACAACTTGCTAGCACCTTTTAAGCCTAAATTATCATGTTTTTTGATTTATTTGATGGTACTCTCTTACTTAATGCTCATTTATGTAGGTAAAATTAAAAAGGTAAGATGAGAAAGTCATTCAATTTATCAAGAGGATAAATATGAAGGGAAAAAGTCATCCGCTTTTCATTCTCTTCGCATCTGCTTTGGAGCTGCTATCCATCAGCTCTCTATCTGCTCTCCATCCAC
Organism: Capsicum annuum; assembly: GCF_002878395.1. Lineage (NCBI taxonomy): Eukaryota > Viridiplantae > Streptophyta > Magnoliopsida > Solanales > Solanaceae > Capsicum > Capsicum annuum. The sequence continues at coordinate 198,480,906 of NC_061117.1, read as the reverse complement.
TTTGAATCCGCTCAAGCAGATCAAGAGCAAGGTGACAGTTTTGTAATTTTTATCAAATGTAGAGTGGGAGTTTAAAAAGAGGATTTTAGGTCATTTTTCAAGACCTAGCCTCTATTTTTTTAACATAGCATTTCTCTTAGCTTTTTAGCTTCTCTCGTCTCAACTTAGCATCTATTTTTTCATCTTTTGAGAATTTGGTACTAAGCTTCATAAAAACATATTTTAGTGATTTTCCATTGAAGAATTATTGAAACCCCAAGTGTGGAACTACATTGTCTCTATTTCTCATGGATGAAGTTAATGATAACTTTGGTATATTCTTATCCCTTTTTTCTATGAGTAGCTAATTCTCAATCTTGGGGTTATGCTTGCTTAGTTTGTGATAGTGCATGAGTTTAGCTAATTATTTTTATAATTAGTTAGTTGTGATGGGTATTGCATTTATTTCATAAATTAACAAATATTTGAGGGTTGCAAACCCCAACTACCCTAGAACCCACATCATTCTTGAAAGAGAGGACATGGGTGAGAAATAAATGCAACTAATAACTTAATTCATTTCATTTAATGATATCTCTTAGACATAAGGATGTCAATTTAGTCAATAGATGTGAAAAATTGTCAAACTTTCGAGGTGTTCAAAAGAATCCATTAGTTAAATATGGTGTTGTAATTGAAAGATTGACACTAATACATTGACATCTAGCCTACCCATGACTTTTAGCTAAAAGTTGGATAAATGACCAAGTACCCATGCATGAACCCACACCTAGAATTGCATAACCCCAAGACCTATTTTCAATTGAAGTCACTCTTAGCAATTTTCAAAGTCAAGATAGTGCTCTAAAATTGAAGTAATTGTTACTGCAAACACATTCAAACTAATTCTCCCATTTTACATTTATGTTTGTTTTATTCACATTATGGGTCACCTTTTAGTAGACTATCAACACTCTTGAGTTTTAAATTCCATGCTTTCACTCCTTGTGGATTCGACCCCAACCTAATTTGGGTTATTGTATTGACAACGATCACTTATACCCATTAAAGAGTGTAATTTGAGCGTTATCAAAAATGGGACCGTTGGCGGGGAGTGAAACATAGTTTTCACTCTTGTAGTGTTTTTAGTTACTTTGAGTTAGCCTTAGTGTTTTATTTTACATTCTTAGGTGTTTTTGTTCTTTCTCAGGGTTGCATAATAGTAGAAACGATACTATGAGTCAACACGGTAGTCATACCGGGATGATTGATGGGTGTCATGAGGATAAGGATCACCTCGGTGATGCGGTCCGAGCTAGTGCTATTCGTATTCCATCGGTGGAAGGAAATGGGGTGTTTCACATTACTAGAGTGATGATTCACTTGCTTCAAATTAAAGGGTTATTTGGAGGCCAAGCACATGAGGATGCTAATCTACACTTAATGAATTTTATTGAGGTGTGTTCTCCATTTGACATGCCTTACACATCTCAAGAGACAATTCGGTTGCATATTTTCCCATTCTCTTTAATGGGAGAAGTGGTCTTATGGTTGCGGTCTTTGACTGCAGGGTCTATCACTTCATGGGTTGGGCTCATGGAGGCATTCTCGGAAAGATACTTCCCCTCTTCTCAGATGTTGCAACTAAGGGATGAAATTATCAACTTTCACCAACTTAATGGCTAACCATTATATAAGGCTTGGCAATGATTCAACAACAAGTAAATGCAATGCCCAAATTATGAGGTTTCAGATAAAATACTCCTTCAAATTTTCTATAGGGCATTGGATCAATTGAACAAGACGGTAGCCGATAATGCTGTCGGGGGTTCTCTTGTTAGACTATCATATGGTATTGCATCAAATTTATTAGATTAAGTTGTCAAGAAAAGTAGAGGGTGGCACACAAGAGATACCGAGGTGGCCGTGGGGGCTCCCTCCACATCTTTTGTGAGCCAAGAGCAAAAGAAAAAAGATGAAGAAAGAGATGTGAATATGGCTAAAGTGATGACGCAACTTGATCTTCTCACCAAGCATGTGATAGGATCTCCTCCTAAGGTTGTTAATGTTGTTGCTTCTAATAGTGCTAAAGCTTATGATGATGACGAAATGGAGTCCCTTGATGAAGAAATTCGATTCTTGTCTAACCAATCAAGAGGTCCCGCCTTACTTATCAAAGGAAAGGTGGGAATCAAGGTTGGAAAGAAAGATATCATGATAGAGATTGGGATTAAAGAGATAGGGAAAAGGGTAAAGAGTCGAGTTCCATTGACCTGGATAAGCTCAAAAGTGAAGATGTCCTTACTCAAATTTTAATGGGTGTTGATGAGACCCAAATGATGGTGAGAGAAATAAAAGGTGACTTCTCACAACTAAATCAAATGGTGACATCTCACTCGGACTCTATCAAGAAACTTGAAACTCAATTTGGCCAAATCTCGGCACAACTTAATGCAAGACCAAAGGGTGGATTACCTAGTGACATGGTTGTCAATCCTAAAAATGAAGCTTACATCATGGATATTGTCACTAGTAGTGGTCATACTCTTGGTAAATATGTTGTTGATCTTGGTGAAGACCCCAATGAAAAGGCAAATGAAGAACAAGACAATGCAAAGAGAAAGCAACAAGAAGAGCCAATTGATAATGAGACAAGTGTTGAACGACCGACGGTAATTGAAGAAAATATTAAAAGTGAGAAAACTCCGAAGGCAGTTGATGATGATATTCTAAAATTGGATAAAACTCTAATTTTTTCATTGCCATAAATCAAAATTTCTCCCTCGTTCACATAAAGGCTCAACAAAAAGGATGATGATACCAAGTTTAAGAAGTTTCTTGTGAAGTTTAGACATTTATCGGTGAATATTCCTTTTCTAAAAGCCTTGCAGAAATACCTAGGTATGCTAAGATTATGAAGGACTTGGTTATAAAGAAGCAAGTCATGTATTTTGAAACAATTACGGTAACCCACAATTATAGTGCTATAATGTCTAGCATAATGGAGGTGAAGAAGGAATACCCAGGTGTATTTACTATTCCTTGTAATATTGGGTTTAATAATTCAGAAAAGCGTTATGTGACCTTGGGGCAAGTATTAATTTGATGCCATTCATCGTGTTTCTAAAGTTAGGCTTGAGTTCTCCTAAGCCTACCACTATGAGGCTTCTAATGGCCGATCGTTCAATCAAAAAGCCCGTTGGTGTGTTGTATAATATTTTGGTGAAAGTTGACTGGTTTATCTTTCTGGATTACTTTGTTATTCTTGATTATGAGATTGATCATGAGGTCCCAATCATTCTTGGTAGACCATTCTTAGCTATCGAGAAGGCCTAAGTGGATGTGGAATGTGGGGAGATAAAATTTTGGGTTAACAATGAAGAAGTATCCTTTAATTTGTGTAAGTCCATGAAGCAACCAATGGACTTACAAGTTATTTCAGTGATTGATGTAGTTGATAATAAGTTAGCTAACACCGTTGAAATAGATTTTATGAATGACCCCTTAATGGGTGTATTGTGGAACCTTAGGAGTGAGGTGATTGAAGAATATGATGAGGTCATAGCTTCATTGATGGGTCTTGGATCTTACACCAAGAACCTAGTCAAATTGGATCTTGATTTGAAAAAATGTGAGAGTCCACCCGCCAAGCCGTCTATTACTAAACCACCTCAACTTGAACTTAAGCCGTTACCATCCCATCTCCAATATATTTTCTTGGGTGAGGATAATACATTGCCTATCATTGTAGCGGGTGATCTTGAACCTTGTCAAGTGGATGCCTTAAAATCAATTGTGAAAAAGTTCATTCGTGCTATTGTATGGACTATTGTGGACATTATAGGCATTTTTCCCATAATTTATTCTCACAAAATCAAGCTAAATGTTGATCATGTTCCTAGTATGGAGCACCAAAGGCGACTAAACCAACCGATGCAAGAGGTGGTCAAGAAGGAAATAATTAAGTGGCTTAATGCGGGGGTTGTCTACCCAATTTTAAATAACACGTGGGTGAGTTCGTTTCAATGTGTTCATAAGAAGGGCGGCATAAAGATGGCCCCAAATGAGAATAATGATCTTATACCTATGTTCCCAGTCACGGGTTGGAGAGTGTGTATAAATTACAACAAATTGAACTCGTGGACCAAGAAAGATCACTTTCCTAAGCCATTTATGGATCAAATGTTGGATAGACTAGACGGTTGAGGTTGGTATTACTTCCTTGATGGTTACTCGGGGTACAGTAAAATTTGTGTTACCCCGAAAGACCAAGAAAAGACCACATTCACTTGTCCCTATGGCATATTTTCTTTCAAGCGCATGCCCTTTGGGTTATGTAATGCACTGACCATATTCCAATGATGCATGTTTTCCATTTTTATGAATATGGTTAAGGATACAATAGAGGTTTTCATGGATGACTTCCCGTGGTTAGGGATTCATTTGATCCTTGCCTTGCTCACTTAAGTAAGGCTCTTGAACGATGTGTGGAGACTAATCTTATTTTGAATTGGGAAAAATGTCACTTCATGGTTAAGGAAGGCATTGTTCTAGGCCACAAAATTTTAGGAAAGGGAATCCAAGTGGATCAAGCAAAAGTTGAGGTAATTGCTGAGTTACCCCCACCGATCTTCGTAAAGGGCGCTAGAAGTTTTCTTGGTCATGCAGGATTCTATCAGTTTTTCATTAAGGATTTCTTGAAGATCGCTCATACTTTGTGCAAGCTTCTTGTAAATAAGGAAAAATTGAAATTTAATGATGATTGTGTAAATGCTTTTAATTATCTCAAGGAACTCCTTGTGTCGGCTCCTATCATAGTAGCCTCGAATTGGTCATCGCCCTTGGAATTAATGTGTGATGCAAGTGGTATTACTCTCGGTACAGTATTGGGCCAAAGAATAAAGAAGTTGTTCCACCCGATTTACTATGCAAGTAAGACGCTGAATGATGCTCAACGTATTTATACGGTTACGGAGTAAGAGTTGTTAGCGGTGGTGATGCTTTTGTGAAGTTTTGGGCCTATTTGTTAGGTACAAAAGTAATTGTGCACTCGGACCATGCTACTCTTAGATATCTTATGGCAAAGAAAGAGGTAAAATCTCAATTGATTAGCTCAATTGATTAGGAGGATATTGCTCATACAAGAGTTCGATTTTGAAGTGAAAGATTGAAAAGGAAGTGAAAATCAAGTAGCCGACCATCTTTCCTACCTTGAATCCAATCATGAGAAGTTGGGAGAGATTGATATTGATGATACCTTCTGCGATAAGCTAGTCATGTCACTTTCAGGAAGCATTACACCTTGGTATACGGATTATGCTAACTATATTGTGAGCGGTGTGCTTCACGATGAGCTAAACTATTATCAAAAGAAATGGTTCCTATTTAATGTGAAAAGGTATTTTTGTGATGAACCATTCTTTTTTAGGGAGTGTCTGGATGGTGAGATCAATTGGTGTGTGATGAAGGTGGAAATGAGAGATATTCTTGAGGTATGTCACTACTCTCCGTTCAGTGGTCATCCTAGTGGGATCCGAACGGCCGCTAAGGATCTTTAAAGTGGATAATATTGGCCTACCCTTCATAGAGATGCTTATGATTTGGTCAAAACATATCCTCAATGTCAAATGCAAGGTGGTGCTTTGAGGAAGCATGAGATGCCTCTTAAGCCCAATCTCTATTTGATGTGTGGGGGATCGACTTTATGGGTCCTTTTGTGAGCTCATATGGTAATAAATATATCTTGGTAGCTGTCGATTATGTCTTGAAATGGGTGGAAGTCATTTCTTTATCAAACAACGAAGGCAAAAGTGTCACCTTTTTCTTGAAGAAGTACATCTTTACAAGGTTCAAAACCCCAAGGGCAATTATTAGTGATGGCGACTCTCATTTTTGTAATCGAGTCTTCGGAGCTTTGCTTGATAAGTACGGGGTGAAGCATAAGGTTGCTATTCCTTATCATCCCCAAACAAGTCGTCAAGTTGAAGTTTAGAATACTGAAATCAAGTCCATCCTTGAGAAAACCGTGAACGTTGGTCGTACGAATTGGGCAAGATAACTTGATGATGCTCTTTTGGCATATAGAACGGCCTATAAAACTCCTATTGGTATGTCCCCCTACCAATTGGTGTTTGGGAAGGCTTGTCACTTATCCATTGAATTGGAACATAAGGCATTATGGGCTATAAGGTAGTTGAATATAGATTGGGAGGATGCTTCAAAATCGAGAGTGAATCAACTTCATGAGTTAGACGAGTTTAGACTCAAAGCATATGAAAGTTTTTTGTTGTACAAAGAGATGATGATGAGGTGGCATAACTCCAAAATCATAAAGCGAGAGTTTCATGTGGGTGATGATGTCCTCCTCTTCAATTCAAGATTAAAACTCTTCGCGAGAAAGCTTAGGTCGAAGTGGTCGAGCCTATTCATGATCTCAAATGTTTACTCGAGTGGAGCTATTGAGTTGGAAGATAACGAGAAGGAGAAATTTGTGGTGAATGGGTAAATATTGAAGTATTACTATATGGTTGGACCCGGAGCGTCTAAGATTGAGTCGCTTTGCTTCAAAGGTCAAAAATGATGATCAAGTGATGTCGTGCCACGACTATAACTACGGCGCTTCTTAGGAGGCAACCCAAGATTTATTTTTGATGTTTTCTTATGTTTTTTGTATTAATTTTAGATTAAGTTTGATTGATGCAGGTAATATTAAAAAATTTAGGTGGGAGAAGTAGGTTTGGAAGCTCGAAAGTAAACCCCAAACCAAGAATTTTGATCAAAAATCCATGAACCAAGATGGAACAACCTGTGCTTCACCTGCTTGAGTAGGTCAGCCGTAGGTGAATGGCTAGTTGGATGCAGATGGGACCAAGCTTTAGGCCAAGGAGCAGCAGCTACACTATCCCGACCTGCGCTGGAACTGCTTAAGCAATCCAGGCGCAGGTCCATCAACCCTTAATGTAAGCAAAACTAAAGGTTACTGCTTGGTCCTGCGCTGGACCTGCTGCAGCAGTTCAGTCGCAGGCCAAGCGCATGTTGGTCGTAAGTCAGCTAGTTCATTCTACCGCAACCTGTGTTGGACCTGCTTAAGCAGGCCAAACGTAGGTGCAAAGCACTTGGCACACTGGTCATTTTAAAAATATGGGTGTTTTTAAACTGGGTCAGATTTTATGGGGACGACCCGACCCGGTCAGCTCAAAATTTCTTTAAACACGTAAAACAGGCGCCCAAAGCAGTCCACACCTTAATATTTTTTTTCATTACAACTCCCTTACATGGCTCCTTTCTCTCACACTAAATTTTCTCTCTTTCTTTACCAACAATTGAGCTACCAAAAAGTGAGATCATTCTTTTGGACTTGTGCTTTAATTTTTCCCTTTCTCTTACATCAAGAAAGGTATGCTCTTTCAAGATTTCACTTTTAAAATCTCTTGAAAATCAACATTGTGCTTTATACCTCATTATGATTGATCACTTGAATTTTGTTTTTGTGAGTTTATTGGGATGATTATTACTTGTTGGAGCCTTATGTTGTCATTGGTGCTTTGTTTCACTTGTTTGACTAATGATACGCTCTTGAATGAAACTAGTGCACCATGTGTTTGACAAAATGCCCATTAAGATTTTATTGCTTATTTTGTGTGGTGGGTGGCTCAAGTATGATAATATGAGCATCTTGAATGTGTTTGGAGATAATTTGGTGAGATGATCTTGTTCTCTTGTGCTTCTATTCTCTTTCTCCAAGTTCTTATTTAGCATGCCCACTATGTGTTTGTTAAAATGACAATAAGATAGAAATGTCTTGTATGCTTGTAATGGTCAATGTGATGGCATAATATGGCCTTTGTTTATGCATTATTATGAGTCCAACTGATCCTAAAAATGAAATATTCGGTAGTTATTGGTTGAAGGAGTTTGTTGAGAAAAATGGCATCCATGGTTCTTGTTAGTCACTATGCCTAGACGGAAGATATGAATGCTCGCCTTACCCAATGATAGATTGGATGACATCATTCTTAAGGGTGTTTGTCATTCTTGTTATCATTAAAGGTTTTGGATGTCCTATGAACTAGTTTGTGAAATGTGAGATAATGTACAGCCCAAATGCTTAAGTGTTGTAATGAATGAATCTCATGGGCTCTAATGATGAAATTACCTTGCATCTATCAAACAAGCATTTTCTTTTCTTATCTTTAATTTTCTTTCTTAACATACAAAATTCCAAAAACATGTTTTACATTTTCTCTTTTGTTTTGGTTTTTTTTTGTTTCTTCCTCATAGGTATGTCTCCAAGGAAGAACTTGCCACGACAATCTAGAAAGGGTAATGCCCCGGATAAAGGCAAAGAAAAGGCTACTTCCGCAAAGGGAAAACTACCGGTCTCCAAAAATAGTTTGAAAGCCTCGGATGTCCAAGCTAGCATTGATCATACTCGGGAGGTTGGAAAGGAGATGGATCAAATCCGATTTAGTATGGATGGTGTGAAGAAGTTATATGATGATTGGGTAACTACTCAGGGCTTCCATCCCGAGAAGGTCTTTAGCATGAAGGGAGTTAACACCCATTTCCCTAAAATCATTGTCGAGGTTAAAGAATGGATATGGTAACTCTTCATGGATATGATGCCTTCCACTCACCCACTAAGCTACTTCTCAAAATTATTCAAGAATTCTATGTTTCCTACGTTGTTCGGCATTGAAAAAAAATATAAAATGCCAATTTCCAAACAACCTTGCCTTGAGAGTGTATTAGTTTGAGGAGTGGAAGTCCCTTGCACGTCCTCAGAGATCAATGATTTCTATTTTTATTGTGACTTAGATTCCGTGGTGAAGTGCGAGAAGATAATATTTGGTGAATGTCAAAGTTTTTCGTGGCTTGCTAAGGTGATTGCTAAGGGCCTTCCTCCATGGCCTAATGGTGAAGGTCAAATCAAGAGGGGAGATCTTTCAGTTCATGACAAACATTGGTTTTGATTTATGGGTAATCATCAACTCCCCTCAAGAAATGACCAAGATATCAGGGTTAATAGGGCTATCATTGTCGAATGAACTATGGATAAAATTGTGATCAATCTGGAAGAGTTGATAGCGGAGACAATAAAGGTCAGGGAAAAGCAACCAAGCACTTTATTGCCTTTTCTGGCACATATATCTATGCTTTGCCATAAGTTCAACAACCCACTACTCTCAAATATTGATAGATGGGTTATATGCACTGGATTCATTGACATCACACATTTCAAGGATGAGGATAACCTATGGGGATAAATAGGAAAGCTTTGGTTTTGATAGACTCGGGTGCGGAAGGGTTGCCGATCTCAGAGGGAATGGAGATCCCTCCAGATTCTACACTTGATGCTGAGACTCATCATGATTCCACCGATACTCCTCCATCATCAATAACCACACCACCACCTCAGCCCACACAATCGTCGTGGTCTTCTACGATGATGTTTACCAAGTTTGCCTCTATGACTTTGGCAAACAATGCTACTCTTACCCAATTGGTGGTGGATATTCCCCAGTTTATTCAGGCGGATATATTGATATGTGAGCAAAATATAACATATTTAATTCTTTTTAGCTCAAAATAATTGTGAATTCTAAAGCAACTCTTATTGTTTTGATGTATTTGCTCATGATATTGTAGTAAAAGGCTGAAGGAATGGAAATAAATGACAATGGAGCAAACGAGATGAAAATCTAAGCAAAAGAGAAGAAAACATTGCTAACGATATCTGTGATAAGTCGTCAGTCTTATGATAGCCTATCAGAAGCAGTGTCAGCCTTAACCAGGGAATTGGAGCTGAGAAGCAGTTCTGACGACGTTTGGGACGTGGCATCAAGTGGGTGATAAGGCATCAAAAATGGCGTCAGCCTTAAGAAGAAAATCAGCGATAGGAGAAGACATCTGACGACGTTGGTGATAAGCCGTCAGATCCTTGACGTTATGCCAGAGTCATCGTCAGCCTAGGGAAGAGAATTGAAGAAACTGGAGCAAGTCTGGCGCCATCCTTGATAGGGCGTCAGCCTCTTGACACGATGTCAGTTTGGGCGTCACCTAATCCAAGAATTAATTGAATTTGCTATTTTATTTATTTAATTAAGCTTTAGTATAAATATCATCTTTTAGGGTTTATTCAGGGAGTTCTCTTTTTAGTTTTGGGGGGAGAGTTTTATTTTCTTGAACACTTATCAACTATTTGTGGATTCCTATTTTCGGGAATAGATTGAAAGAAACTACTTGTTGTTTTTTATCCGTTCATACGTTTATCCTTATTATCATGAATTCAACTTTGTATTTCGTTCATCAAATCATGAGCGGGTAATTCCATTAGCCAGAGTTATGGGATCCATGGACTAGGGTTTGATAGGTTACTAGGTATTTAACGAATTCAAAGAGTAGTTGGACGTCTTGAAATTCTGTTGTTTTAACTGAAATCTACTAGTTGCAAACATTAGGTTATGCCTTAGGTTTTATTTGCTTCTAACAAAGAAATAGACTAGAGGTCGTGAATTATCAACAGGGACTCGGAAGCTACCAACCTTCTATTTAATGATCAATGTCGTAACTGGATTGATCTACCTGAGATAAAATCCCATTGGATATAGATAAGTTATCTAAGTTTGAGAGAATTAGATAATAAATTGTCTGGTGAGGTCGAGAGATAAGTCAGATAGTATAATCGTCAGGGATATTCTGTTGTTCCTACTTACTTCAAGAATCCCAAGCATTACCTAGTATCTGCCAATTCCCAAAACCCATGGTGAACATAACTATGGTTTTCTATTTAGACTGATTTCAAACACTAAAATATTGAAAGTGACAATTAACTCTCTGTGGACCTTAAACCCCCATTTTCGGAAACATTAAACTAACAGTAAAGTATTTTGTAAGCAAATTGAAGTTCACACCATAGTCCCTGTGGGATTCGACCCCAACCTATTTGGGTTTTATATTGACAACGATCACTTACACCTATTCAAGAATGTAATTTGAGCGTTATCAGAAATGGCAGCGTTGCCGGGGAATACGATTGTAGACAAAAAGTTTGTGTGAAAATCTGTTGATAGTTAAGTTTCCTTGATTTACGTTTATTTGTTGTTTTTGTCTCTTTAAGGTACTGTGTTGTTTATGCCAAAAACAAGAAGTTTCGGAGATCCATTATTACCAATCAACCCGGAACCTCAGCTGATAGGGAGAATAACGGAACAACAGGAAGCCGAAAGACTATCTGCTTTGGCCAAGACTCAGGTGAATGTGCAAAATTTAAGTCAACAAGCATGTCACCAGAACCCTGATGATGAATACTTGGGTGATAAGGAATTGCTAAATCCTCAAAACCCAAGGAGAGCTAAGCAAGTTTCTGCACCAGTGCAGCGAAACGTCAGTAGAAATTGTCCAGTTCGAGAAATCCATGGTCAATAGCCTATTCAATATGGGGCCGATGAAGATGATGAAGGAATAGACAGAGCTGGTGCAACGGGTATTATCATTCCTTCACCGTTGGCACCAGGTGCGAAATTCAGCATAACAAGTACCATGATCCAACTCTTGAATCTGAAGGGGTTATTTGGAGGCTTGCCTGGTGATGATCCGAACATGCATTTGGTGAACTTCATCACTATTTGCAAATCCTTTGACAATCCTGGAGTGAGCCAGAATGCGATCAGGTTAAGGTTGTTTCTGTTGTCTCTGTCTGGAGAGGCAACAATGAGGTTGAATGAACTAGAGCTTGGAGACAATTGAAATATGCATTCCTAGAATGGTTCTTTCCATCCTCTAAAAGAGTACAGTTAAGGGATGAAATTAGTAACTTCATACAGCTCCTGACTGAAGCATTGCATGAAACCTGGGAAAGATTTAAGAAGAAACTTGCACAATGTTCGAACCACAACATGGCTGACTTGCACTTGATGTAGACTTTGTACAGAGCTTTAAACTCTATGACAAATCCAATTGTTGACAATGCTGTAGGTGGTTCGTTTATTGATCTCTCTTTTTTAGATGCTTCTGACATGCTGAATAGAATGACCAAACAGACTCGGGCTTGGCATACTAAGGATTCTGTAGTGGCTAGCTCGATTGTTGCTAGTGGTATAACTGTGGAGCAGTGTAGAAGGGATGAGAAGCAAGATCAGGACATGGCCCATTTGAAGACGTAGATAGACTTACTGGCCAAGCACTTGATATACGGCAAGACTGAAATAGTTAAAGCTGTAGAATCTGAAGGTACTGTTTTTGCAAGTGCTGATGCGGAGGCAAACTATATGAGTAATCAGGGTGGTTTCTGAGGCTATAGCCAAGGAAACCAAGGTCGGACTTCCTATGACAAGCCTGATTATAAAGATAGGGAGTAGGGACACTGGAGAAACAATAATGATAGGAGTGGTTTGTATGTTCCTCCTGGAAGTCGGGATACTCCAACAACTAGTTTTGGCAATATGTCTATGGAGAATATGATGGAAAAGCTGTTAAAGTGTGTTGAAGCCTCCGCTTCTATCAAGCAACTAGAGAAATAGATGACCCAACTTTCAGCTACTCTGAATCAGAGAAAAGCTGGTACTTTACCTAGTGATATGGTTTAGAACCCGCAGACTGATAGTTCTTGTATGACGATTACCACTCGAAATGGTAAGACATTATCTGGCCCTTCTATCAGCAAAGCTGTGGAGAATGAGGTAAGTGTCGATGAAACAGAAGGAAGTAATCCAGTGAAGTCTGAGAAGCTGGATGGTTTTGTTAATATTTCAGAGAAAGAAGATGAAAAGGAAGTAGAAGTGGTATTTAAAGAAATGCCTAGACCACCACCTTTCTTACCTCAAAGATTGAAGAAAAAAGTAGATAACTAAAAATTTAGTAAATTCATGGCAATACTGAAACAACTGACAGTGAATGTGCCATTGATAGAGGTACTTGAGCAAATGCCAAACTATGTTAAATTTATGAAGGAATTTTTAACAAAGAAATGGAAGGTAAGCTGTGAGCCGGTGAACAATATACACCACTGTAGTACTGTTTCTTCACAATCCTTAGTGCAGAAAAAGCCTGATCCTGGAGCATTTACGATACCGTGCACAGTTGGGTCCATGAAGTTTACCAAAGCTTTATATGACTTAGGAGAAAGTATTAATCTGATGCCACTTGATATCTACAATAAGCTTAGATTGGGGGAACCTACCCCCACAACAATGCGTCTTGTGATAGTAGACAGATCGGTGAAGCGACCAGTTGGTATATTGCATGTTGTGCCGGTAAAAGTGGATGACTTTATTCTACCTGCAGATTTTGTGATATTGGATTGTGATGTTTATTTTGAGGTACCTATCATTTTGGGTAGACCACTATTATCCATGGGAAGAGTATTGGTTGATATGGAGCTCAATGAGATAAAGTTCAGGTATGGAAAAAGGGAGGCCAGATTCAAAATGCATCCTCCTATGAAGCAGTTGGAGGAGATAAATATCTTCTCAGTTGTGGATGTATTCCAGGAAAATGGTAATGAGGTATCGATACGGTAGCTTGACGAAGTCTGAGTAGTAAATATGACCAAGTCGTGCCACGACATTAAATCAGGCGTTATTGGGAGGCAACCTAAAATTTTATTTTCATGCATTTTGTTTTTATTCATTTAGGTAGTAATCAGAAGGAACTGGTACAAAAAGTTCTAGGTAAAAACTGAAGAAAGCAAGCCCAAGTGGTTCTGAGGACATTTGTGATAGGCTATCACAACTGTGACGGATTATCACCAATGTCGTCAGAAAGACCAAAGGTTGAGACCTTCTCTATTAAGGCTGACGACTCCCATGATAAGCTATCATATTTATGACGGCTTATTACAAGTTGTCATCAGCTATTACCCTATTTTTGAAAATCTGGGCCCAAATTAGTTAAAATCCGACCCGACATAGATACAAAACCTTTCAAGTTCTCGATTTTTGTTAGTTTCCTTCTTTAAGTTTTATTTCCTTCTTTTGTTATTTCCTGACTTAGTTAGGATATTTACTTCATTTCAAAATACTCCTAAGTGAACTAGGAAAAAGCCTTCCTAATAGTTGTGGGATTGCAAAGACATTCAAAATCAATCTCTCATCTTTTCTTCTCTCTCTCGTATAAGCAAGTCAAAGTTGATCATCAGGTATGTTCTTAAGCTCATCTTCACTCTTCTCTTTAGTGGCAAGAATAAGTTAAGTTGATTGTGCCATTACTATGAAAATCAAAAATTAGGGTTGAAATGGTGCTTAAATTGCAAAAATTAAAATCCTAGTTTAATGAGTGAAAAATCCATGTGATTCTAAGGAAAATTTGGTCCCTAAATTAAGAATGAAAATTGAGTTAGGCCGAAAATCTGGACTAACGGCATCACTGATAGGCTATCACAAATGTGATGCCTTATCAGGAATGTTGTCACAAGCCTGAGAAAAGAAAAGTTTGTCTATTTAGAGCTGATGACATAGTTGATAGGCTATCATAACTGTGACCCCTTATCAACCATATCGTCACAGCATGTTGATAATGCACTGTCTTGACCTTTTTTTTCTTAAGTTACTGAATTCAAATGGAATACATGTGTTCTTAATACTGAGTACTGAATATTGTTTTCTTGATATCATAAGAACACTGAAATGGCACCAAAAGGCAAGAATTCTAAAACTTTGAAGAAAGCTTCTAAGCCCAAGGTGGTTCGAAAGCTCATTGATGAAGACTCGGATTATGAAGATGAAGAACCAGTGCTCAGGTGGAAGAGAAAGAAATCAAGTCCAAAGATACCTCCTCCACCTAAACCCATTGAGATGCAGAATAGTGATAATACTGAGACCACCACTCCAGCTAAGAGTGAATCTTCTGAGTAAGGGGGTTCTAAGCAAAATGAGTCCGAACAACCTAAGTCTGAGAAAGCTAAATCTGAAGAACCGAAGGCAGGATATGCTGAGTCTGACAAATTTGATTCTGAAGAGCCATCCTCAAAAATTTCCTCAGCTGAGAATCAAGTTGAGAAGGAACCACAAGGTCAGGGAACTTAGATAAATGCAAGAATCCTGAGGTTCAAGAGAATGCTAGATGGCAGATCCCTGAAGCAGAGGACATCTTCCTTAATGGTTGATCAGAACAAAAAGAAGATCTGCCAAATGACCAATTTTTCCAGAAAAGAGGGTCACCATCACAGGATTGACAAGGTATCCTACAACTGAGCAGAAGTTCAAAAACTATGAGGTAGGATGGAATGCTAAGGGAGGAAAGCCATTTTATCCTACATTAGTCTGGGAGTTCTATGCGAACTACTAGGCTAGATTAGAGAGTATGTGCAAGAATGGAGAGACCACAGTAGACCAGCCTTTGTGACTATCAACAGATTTCTACATAGACCCAACTTCATTTCTCAGGTCACAAATCTGGCATTCTACCATTGACTGAAGAGAAAAGATATCCAGTGTCCTTGGTTAGCTACACTAATAGCGGAAAAAGATCTGTTATGGCTACCAGACCTAGTGACCGGATTTACAAAGCTTCTTTGACTCAGGAGGCAAAGTTCTGGTGGGGTGTTATCTGCACCCATTTGATGCCAACTGACGGAGATAACATTCTTAGGGATGATCGATCTATATTGGTTGCATGTCTTATGGCAACCTTAAGCTGGACTTTAGAGAGATTATTGCTGAAGAGATCGAGATTCGGGTAACAAGGTCTGACACCGCTTACCCATTCCTTTGTTTGGTCACCAGGTTATGCACAGAGATAGGGGTACCAAAAATAGCAGGGATTGATGATAAATTTTATGCCACTAAGACCCACAACCCTATTTGATATGATGAAAATCAACCGAGGCTGACACTCGACAGAGGGGTGAGGGTTGAGATGAACCCATCAATTGCAGGCCCTAGTTCAGTACCTGAAGTGGAGCTGCAAGACTCTGACACTGCACAACCAAACTCTTCAGTACAGGTAGGTTTAATACCTGAAAATGAGCCAGGCCCTTCAGCTCCTACAGCACCAGCATAAATTACAGCCGAGCCGATTGATATCAGAAAAGTAGCCAAACAGGCCAAATAGTGTGAGATACAACTACATGACTTCACCAACTAGTTTGCCGCTGCTGTAGATAAGAGAATTAAGGATTCTCTTGAGCCTTTTGCTACATTGTTTGCACTGGTGGTTGATTTGGAGAACCGTTTTGATGCAAGGGCACAGGAATTGATTGAAGCAGATCTTGCTGAATTTAGAGTGGCCCTATATAAGGTAAAGGCTAATGTGGTGGTGTTACAGCAACACCAGTTTATGATGCCTTCAGGGCAGGCAGCTGAAGAATCTGAAGATGAACCCTAAATCCTTGATCTCACTGTAGAGCCAGTGAAAAAGAAAAAGAAGAAAAACAAAAAACCTGAAAATAGTAAGAGAAAGAGACAAGAGGATGATGAGAATAAAAGAAAAGTCAAGAAAAAGTCAAAGAAGAAGAAAAAGGCAGAGAAGAAACTACAGAAAGATGATGAGCTAATAGAATAGGAGAAAGCAAATCTAAAAAAGGTAATGTAACCATCCTTAGAGGAAAATTGGAAATAGGATGAAGCACTGCGAGCAAGGGCTATAGGAGCCTAATCTAGCAGAGTAGAGAGAAGCTCTTGATGAGGATGACACTGTTGCAGGGTCAAGGACCCATTATTTGAGACTTAATTGACTCCAGGTATACCCTAGCCCTTGGTTTTATTTTATATTAATTTTAAGTTGAGGGTGTAGGGTAGTATGTTGTTGTAGCATGTTCTGTAACTAAATAGGAGTAGTGCAAGTACTGTAGTCAGTTAACTTATCTTGTGATTTTGAACATCTCTCCAATGGTTTGTCTTGCATGACTGTGTGAATTGCATCTGGGTGTGACCACTGTGCATCCAATTAGGGCATTAGTCTAGTGTTTAATAACCACTACTGAACAATTGCATAAACCAGATAGGTAATAGCTAGTGATATGCTTGTGTACCTTGTGTGTGTGAGATCTCTACTGAGTTTCCTTTGTACTGCCGAATCCAAAACTTGCCCGGTCGTCTTACCTTAGTTGAAAGATAGGGGTTAGGAAAGGATCATAGGCTATTTTTGAATTGATTCACTTTTTAATCTAAAATGACCTTCCCTATGTACATGTTACCACTTGATCCCTGTTTTGAGCCTAAATTAACCATTTTTTTCTATAATACCTATCACCTTTCCTTTTAGATCATAATGAATCTGTTTTAGCCCTGGTCCTTTTTGGACACTATGCACCTTGACTTAGGAAAACATCCTAAGTTGAGGGTGGCTATCATAGAGGTGCATGATGTAAATTGGGAATGAAGAAGGGTAGAGTAAAAGAAAAAGAATAAGTGAAAAAGAAATAGAATTTGGGTTTTGGTAAAAAAGAGCAAGAAAAGAAATTTGTTCGAATAGGAAGAAAGAACCACTCATTCTGAATGTATGATTAAGAAAAGAGAAAAAGAAGAGAAAAGAAAAAGAGAGAAAAAGAAGTTAACAAGTGGATCCCACAAGTTAAAGTAGTGCCAAGGAGGTTAGACACTCTAAAGGTTGTATATTATCATACCAGCCCTTAGCCTACGTTACAAGCCTAAGAAAGACCTATAGTGATCCTAGATTACATGTCTAGACGCTTTGGTAATGAAGATAAGGGCAAGTATATAGTATTTGTCATACATTAGTTGGAACTTCAGTCTGAGAACGAGTGTTTTTGTGATTATCCCTATGTTGATACTTTGATTTCTATTGTGAGAGAAAAAGGGAAAATTTATTGTTGTGAGGGCACACTAGTATATTGCTAAGTGACTTACTTATTTGGGAAGTGTCATATTGATATAAGCATGATTGTTGGTACTTAATTGATATCATGGATGGAATCCCTTGTGTTACATTGCTGCTTCTCAATAAGATACATAGTAGTTTAAAGTAGTTGACCTTAGAGGCGGTAACTGAGTTTTGAGATAAAATGGTTGTCGACTGCTGAATATTCTTTGTATTCTCTTAGTTAGTTTTTTCTTGAGGACAAGAAATTGTTTTAAGTTGAGGGTGTTGATGTGTGAACAAAATCTAACACATTTAATGCTTTTTAGCTCAAAATAATTGTGAATTCTGAAGTAACCCTTGTTGTTTTGATGTGTTTGCTCATGATATTGCAGTAAAAGGCTGAAGGAATGGAAATAAATGACAATGGATCAAAAGATTTGAAAATCTAAGAAAAAAAGAAGAAAACATGGCTGACGATATCCGTGATAAGTCATCAGCCTTGTGATAGCCTATCAGAAGCAGCGTCAGCCTTAACCAGGGAATTGGAGCTGAGAAGCAGTTCTGATAACGTCTATGATGTGGCATTAAGTGGGTGATAAGGCATCAAGAATGGTATTAGCCTTAAGTAGAAAATCAGTGATAGGAGAAGACATCTAACGACGTTGGTGATACGTCATCAGATCCTTGACACGGCTCCAGAGTCATCGTCATCCTAGGGAAGAGAATTGAAGAAACTGGAGCTAGTCTGATGCCATCCATGATAGGGCATCAGCCTCTTGACGCGACGTCAGTTTGGGCGTCACCTAATCCGAGAATTAATTGAATTTGCTATTTTATTTCTTTAATTAGGATTTAGTATAAATAGCATCTTTTAGGGTTTATTCAGGGAGTTCTCTTTTTAGTTTTGGGGGGGAGAGTTTTATTTTCTTGAATACTTATCAACTATTTGTGGATTCCTATTTTCGGGATTAGATTGAAAAAAACTACTTGTTGTTTTTCATCCGTTCATACGTTTATCCTTATTATTATGAATTCAACTTTGTATTTCGTTCATCAAATCATGAGCAGGTAATTCCATTAGCTGGAGTTATGGGATCCATGGACTAGGGTTTGATAGGTTACTAGGTATTTAACGGATTCAAAGAGTAGTAGGACGTCTTGAAATTCTGTTATTTTAACTGAAATCTACTGGTTGCAAACATTAGGTTATGCCTTAGGTTTTATTTGCTTCTAACGGAGAAATAGACTAGAGATCGTGAATTATCAACAGGGACTCGGAAGCTTCCAACCTTCTGTTTAATGATCAATGCTATAACTGGATTGATCTACCTGAGATAAAATCCCATTGAATATAGATAAGTTATCTAAGTTCGAGAGAATTAGATAATAAATTGTATGGTCAGGTCGAGAGATAAGTCAGATAGTATCGTCTTCAGGGATATTCTGTTGTTCCTACTTACTTCAAGAATTCCAAGCATTACCTAGTATCTGCCAATTCCCAAAACCCATGGTGAATATAACTCTGGTTTCCTATTTAGACTGATTTCAAACACTAAAATATTCAAAGTGACAATTAACTCTCTATGGATCTGAAACCCCCATTTTTGAAAACATTAAACTACCAGTAAAGTATTTCATAAACAAATTAAAGTTCACTCCATATTCCCTGTGGGATTCGACCCCAACCTAGTTGGGTTTTATGTTGACAATGATCACTTACACCCATTCAAGAGTGTAATTTGAGCATTATCACTATAGCACCTCTACATTCCTGCTTAGCAAAGTTAGAGTAGAGATTGGCCACGCTTGAGGAGAGGGAATATTGTGAGGGGGTGGCATCTATGAGGGCAGACCTTGATAGTTTACAGGCGGAGTTTCACTTCGGACAACCCTCTTTCAGTCTTGATGAGTCAGAGATTGCTTTTTCACCAGAGAATTCTATCCCAGTGCTTCCATTTGATGATTTGTTCGAAGAGGGTCATGAGAACATTGATGATGAGGCTAAGTTTGATCTTATAGAGGGGCTACTTGAGGCCTGACAGGTTGAGCTTGACTCGTAGTTATCCAAGGATGAAGAGCATGCATGAAAAGTTGGGGCTAGTTCTAGCTCTTAACATGATGATGATTTACCCTTCATAGCAGACTCTATGAAAGGAGCCCAATCTGATGAGGTTCCTAGTGAGACAATGCAATCATTCACCGACAGGGATTCGAGCACCTAGTGTGCCACAGGGGGTCCCTACCCTCTTATACTCTATTTTACTTTTGCATTGGTGACAATGTAATATTTTTAGTGGGAGATGGGGCATTTTTATGATTCGTTTGATGATCGATTCCTATTGTTTCACTTTATGGCATTTTGTGAAAAGATTGTATGGACATACTCTGTGTTATTACTTTGATGTTTGTGTGTACACGCTATGTTTTGTCATGTATATTTATTTTACCCCTTGTAGGTCTTGTTTTGTGTTTTTTTTCTATTTTATTTTATTATCATTATTGACATTACTTTGATGAGCCCTTGTTGGGCATTTTGATAATGATGTCAAATATTGTCATTTTATTTTTTAATTTGTGTCATGTGCTTAATTTAAATATGGTATCCGATTGAGCGCATTGCTCTTGTCGCCTTTTGTATATACGTGTCTAATAAACTCCGAGGATTTTCTTTGAAACTCGGTTCTTTCCTATGGAGCAAATTTTTATTTTCACTTTCTTTTGATCTTTTAATTTTAATTTAGTTTAGTTTCTTTGTCGAACCGAGTGATAATTCACCCATGAGGGATGACGAGGCGACATCCTTAGGTGAAGTATCTAGTTATTTTGGTTAACTAGGAAGAAGCAAAAATTGAAAAATACTTCAAAAATGTCATTGGCAAGGAATGAAATGTTTTTGAGAAAAAATGAAAATATAGTTTCAATATCAAGGATGTCTTGAGTTTTCTTTTTAGTGAGACCATTAAACTTAATTTTTGGCTCTCTCTTTACAAGGATGAGTCTTTGACTCAGAGTAACTTATGAAGTTCAAATTGCTCAAATTGGTTGAGAGACTAACTTTTTTCTCTATGAGTATGATGCCATGAGTAGTGAGCTTTTTGAATAATTCTTGTGCATAAGTGTAGTCTAGAACTTTCTCCAAGTGTATTCAAAGCAAAATTCTAGGCAATCTTGGTTTGAAGGATGACCCAAGGCCCTTTTTTACCCGTCACATAGCCAAATTCCCACCTTAACATTGTTCCCTAGTTAACCCCTTTGAGCCTTTTTTTCCCTTCTTTCTTTCTTTTTGTAATGATAGCCATGCTAAAACACCTAAACCCTTTTGAAAATATCTCTTTTAGCACTTAACCTCCTTTGATGTGTTGCATGATTCTGAATAATGGATTATAGGCAAAAGCCTAAGTTTAGGGGATTGTGTATTTGAGAGAAGATAGTCAAAGAAAAGATAAGAAAGGTGTATATAAGGTTGTCAACACATGTGTTAAAAAGATAAGAGATGTGCTTGATGATAAAGTTGAATAGCCTAGCCCATAGAACTTGAAAAAAGAAAGAAAAATTAGAGGAGTGAGGGGCTAAGAAAGGCTTATAGGTTGAAAATCTCTTGAAAAAGTCCAAGAAGCGAAATAAAGAAAATTGTGGCTTTGAATTGTTTTGGTAAATATTAAACAAAAAAGTAGGAAAATATGGGAAATGATTTGAAAAAGAATAAGGAGGGTAGTTTGAAATTTTAGGGGTAGAAAAGATTGAACGATTGCACCAAAGGAGGTCTCTTAGTCACTTTATCCATATATATTCCTTCCTGTACCTTAAAGATTTATCTTGACCGCAAGACCTTGGTGATTCCAAACTAGGTAAGTCTACATTAGTGGCGAAAAACATAAAGGGCAAGCCTATGGTTCTATTCGATGTACTTGAATTTCTTTGTGAGAGTGAGTGTGAATTCTTTGTTTATTTGAGCTCCCTTAAGAATTGAAATATCTTTGGTGTATGGATCTATCTCTTGCATGTGAGAGGCATCAGTACTTTTTGGGTAGAGGGTGATGTTTTACTATCGATTTTGGGTAAACGAGTGAAATAAGTTGCATTGTGAAGATTGAGACAAACTTTGATGATTTTGTGTCTTATATTAAGATGTTTTGTGATTTGGAAAATTCATTTGATAAAAACTTGCATCCTTGCTTCATAAATATGTGCTTATTAAAAATTTTTGGTTTACTTGTTGCCATGACATGTATGGAAAGTGTTTGTAGAGCTTTGTTAGCTTATTCCGTTAGTATAGCTTTCTTCTAGTTGAATATGAGTTATATACCTTATCTCATTGAATTATTCTTGGTATCTTGAGGACAAGCAATAGTTTAAGTTTGGGGGGTTGATAAGTCATCAACTTGACGACTTACTAGCACCTTTTAAGCATAAATTATCATGATTTTCCATTCATTTAGTGGTACTCTCTTACTTAATGCTCATTTATGTAGGTAAAAGTAAAAAATTAAAGATGGGAAAGTCATTCAAGTCATCAAGAGGCCAAATGTAAAGGAAAAGAGTCATTCGCTTTGCATCTGCTTTGGAGCTGCTAGTCATATACTCTCCATCCGCTTTGAATTTGTTCAAGCAAATCAAGAGCAAGGTGGCAATTTTATAATTTTCATCACATATAGAGTGGGAGTTTAAAAAGAGGATTTTAGCTCATTTTTCAAGACCTAGCCTCCATATTTTGAACATAGCATCTCTCTTAGCTTTTTAGCTTCTCTCTTCTCAACTTAGCATCTATCTTTTAATCTTTTGAGAATTTTGTACTAAGCTTCAAGAAAAATATATGTCAGTGATTTTCCATTGAAGAATCATTGAAACCCCAAGTGTGGAACTACATTGTCTCTATTTCTCATGGATGAAGTTAATGATAACTTTGGTATATTCTTATCCCTTTATTCTATGAGTAGCTAATTCTCAATCTTGGGGTTATGCTTGCTTAGGTTATGGTAGTTCATGGGTTTTAGCTAATTATTTTTCTAATTAGTTAGTTGTGATGGGTATTCATTTATTTCATGAACTAACCAAGAGTTGGGGGTTGCAAACTCCAACCTCCCTAGAACCCATGTCATTCTTGAAAGAGGAGACATGGGTGAGGAATAAATGCAACCAATAACTTGATTCATTTCATTTAATGATATCTCTTAGATATAAGGATGTCAATTGAGTCAATAGATGTGGAAAATTGTCACACTTGTGACGTGTTCGAAAGAACCAATTTGTGAAATATGGTGTTGTAATTGAAAGATTGAGACTAATACATTGACATCTAGCCTACCCATGACTTTTAGCTAAAAGTTGGATAAATGGCCAAGTACCCATGCATAAACCCATACCTAGAATTGTATAACCCCAAGACCTATTCTCAATTGAAGTCACTCTTAGCATTTTTCAACATCAAGATAGTGCTCTAAAATTGAAGTAATTGTTACTACAAACACATTCAAACTAATTCCCCCATTTTACATTTTTATTTGTTTTATTCACATTACGGGTCACCTTTTAGTAGACTATCAACACTCTTGAGTTTTGAATTTTATGCTTTCACTCCTTGTGTATTTGAACCCAACCTAAGTTGGGTTATTGTATTGATAACAATTACTTACACCCATTCAAGAGTGTAATTTGAGTGTTATCAGAGGGTTATGATAATAATTTTTACTGATATGATTCATTAAGTGATTTAGGTGTACGTGGATGATGTAATTATCAAATCCCACAAGAGTTCAGATCTTCTGACACACCTGAAAAAGTTCTTCACTCGACTAAGAAAGTACAACTTCAAGTTGAATCCTGCTAAATGTGATTTTTGGGTGCCAGCTAGAAAATTATTGGGGTTCATAGTCAGTTGAAGGGTAATTGAGCTCGACCCATCCAAAATTAAGACAATTCAAGAATCACCGCCACCAAAGACAAAGAAAGGGGTATGAGTTTCCTAGGTTGTTTGAATTACTTTAGAAATTTCATTGCCCGATCAATAGTCATAGGTGAGCCAATTCTCAAGATGTTGAAGAAAAATGCATTGCATAAGTGAACAGAAGAATGTCAGAAAGCTTTTGACAGAATCAAGGATTATTTGTCTGCTCCACCTATTTTGGTTCCACCAAGGGAAAGAAGTATATTGTTACTTTACCTGTCAGTCTCAGAAAATGCTTTTGGATGTGTCCTCGAGCAATATGATGAGAACGATAAAAAAGAGAAAATAATCTACTACTTGGGTAAAAAGTTCACGCCATATGAGGCTCGCTACAATCTTGTAGAAAAAATGTATTTTGCTTTGACCTAGGTCGCAAAAAATTTGAGGCATTATCTATACTCGTACACAATGTATCTCATTTCCAGAATGGATCCATTGAAGTATATATTTCAGAAAGCCATTTCTATGGGAAATTTATCCAAGTGGCAAATGTTGCTGAGTGAATTCGACATTGTGTATGAGACTCAAAAGGCAATCAAGGGGAAAGCCTTAGCAAATCATTTAGCTGAGAATCCAATTGATAATGAGTACGAGCCACTTTGAACTTTCTTTCCAGATGAGGAGATTTTATTTATGGGAGAAGACATTACAGGGATATACCCCGGATGGAGATTCTTGTTTGATGGAGCAGTAAACTTCAAATACTCAGGAATTGGAGTAGTTTTGGTGTCAGAAATAGGACAACACTATCCAGCAACCACTAAATTGCACTTCCCTGTATACAAATAACATAGCTGAATATGAGGCTTGCATCCTAGGTCTCAAGTTATCACTTGATATGGGTGTTCCTGATTTGCTTGTCATTGGAGACTTAGATTTGCTAATTCACCAAGTACGGGTGGAATGGGCTGTAAAGAACTCGCTTATCCCTTATGTAGAGCTGGTGCAAGATTTGTGTGGAAGATTCAAGGAAGTTGATTTTAGACATATCTCAAGGATACAGCATGAGTTCGTTGATACTTTGGCTACTATATCCTTCATGATTCAACACCCAGATCAGAGTTACATTGATTCTTTGGACATAAGCTTGAAGGAACAACCCACACATTGTGCGTTGATCAAAAAGAAACCTAATGGAAATCCATGGTACTATAATATTAAAAGATATTTAGAATCTAGAATGTATCCTAAAGAGGCCAACAACAATTAGAAAAGACAGTCCGGCGTTTGGTAAAAAAATATTTTCCAAGTGGGGAAATTCTTTTTAGGAGGACTCCAGACTTAGGATTTCAGAGATGTGTTAATGCCGTGGAAGCCACGAAATAAATAAGAGAAGTATACGTCAGAGTTTGCAGGCCTCGCATGAACGGATTTGCCTTTACTAAAAAGATTCTGAGAACTGGTTACTTCTGGATGAATATGGAAAATGATTTTAGAAAGTACATGCAAAAGTATAGAAAATGCCAGATACACTCCTAAATATACCTGGTATAGACTGCTAAATTGATTTCTCTTGGCTTTATTAAAAAATCCTATGAAAGATTTCCCACGGGGAAACCCTGAAACGAGTTCTCAAATCAATCTATTTGAGGCCTTGAGATTTGATTCGAATGCCTCCACATGAGTTTTATGCGATGAGTTTACCTTGAACTTTTGTAGCTTGGTGTATGGATGTTATCAGACCAATAGAGCCACCGACGTCAAATTAACATAGATTCATTTTGGTTGCTATTGATTATTTCACCAAGTGGGTGGAAGATGCCTTATATAGAGCCGAGACAAAGAAGGTGGTTGAAGATTTTGTTAGGAATAACTTGATTTACCAAATTAGAGTAGCAGAATCAATCATTACTGATAATAGGGATAACTTGAATAGTCACTTGATGAATGAGATTTGTGATCAGTTCAAGATTGTTCATCGCAACTCAACCGCATATCGTACACAGATGAATGAAGCTGTGAAAGCTATCATTACAAATATCAAGAAGATCTTTAGGAAAATGGTTGAAAATAATATATCATGGTATGAGATGTTTCCTCACACTCTACTAGGATATCGCACAATAGTTCAAACCACAACTAGGGCAACTCTTTTTTTACTTGTTTATGGGAATGAAGTTGTGATACATGCTGAGATTGAAATACCTTACTTAAGGATTATTCAAGAAGCCAGATTAAGCAATGAAGAATGGGTTTGAGCTCGCTATGTGCTAATTAATGAAAACAGAATGGTTGTCGTGTGTCATGGCCAGTTGTACCAGCACAGAATAATCCATGCCTTTAACAAGAAAGTAAGAGTTTGAATACTTGAAGTTAGGCAATTGATTCTCAAACACATATTTCCTCATCAAGAGGAGTACAAAGGTAAGTTCACTCTAAATTGGCAAGGGTAGTACATCGTTCGCAAGGTACTACCATGAGGAACCCTAATCCTATCTGAGATGGATGGTCAAGAGTGGACCAAACCAATCAATTTCACTACGTTTGAAGAATATTTTTTTCTTTTGTTTCCTTTGTTTATTTGTAATCATCTTTATGATAGTATTTGTTTTTATGATCTGTAATTGCCTAGAATCGTTTTTCTTTTATGTACGAACTACGTTTGACCTGAATTCCCAAGAAAAGGATATGTAGGCAGCCTATGTCGGCTTCGGTCAACCCCTTAGGAGAATTTACTCTTTTCTTTTATGTATGAACTACGTTTGACCTGAATTCTGAAGAAAGGATACGTAGATGGCCAATGTCGGCTTTGGTAAATCTCTTAGGAGAATTTATCATTTCTCTTTATGAATGAACTACATTTGACCTGAATTCCCAAGAAAGGGATATGCAGGAAGCCTGTGTCGACTTCGATCAACCCATTAGGAGAATTTACCCTTCCCTTTTATGTACGAACTACGTTTGACCTGAATTTTCAAGAATGAGATACGTAGGAGGCCTATGTCGGCTTCGGTCAACCCTTTAGATTTTTCTATATATCTTTAGCATAGCCTGAACTACTTTTGACCTAATTCCTTATTTAACAAGATACGTAGGAGCCCCAACAACTCAATCATACCACCCCAGGAAATGGAAACTAAGGAAGAATTTTTGAGAAGAAATCTCAAAAATTCAAAAGAAGAAGATCACCCCAAACAGTATTAAACTGGGGTAGAATTTTTTAAAAGGAATCTCAAAAATTCACAAGACGAGGATCATCATCCAGCAAAGAGAATGAAGACCAAAAATACTTCAGATTTTCTTAAGCCAAGATCATCTTGAACAACATTAAACTGGGGCAAAAATTTTGGGGAGGTCCTAAAAAATTTTCACTAATATATTAAAATATATTTCAAATCCCCCAGCACAAGTGGTCAAAGTCAAGTTTTGGAAATCACTAGCTGTGACCAATTCTAGATAGACTAAATCTCTGGCTATGATAGGACTACTGATATAAACCCTCAACGATGATAATGAATCCCTGGATTCCTTCATCAAACGTCAAATATAGTCAGAACCAAGAGAAAGACGTTCGTTGAGCTTGTACATAACATAACTGGCAGTGATTTTCTAAAACTTTTATAGAAGTTTTTGAAACTAGTTATTAAAATTAAGACAACTTTTAAAAATCAATAAAAAAAATTTTACTTAGTGATTGGCTAGGCAGCTTTGGTACGGGGAGTCAGTGTGAAAGTCCCAACATGATGAAGCACTTGAAAGATAGTGAGAAGCAAACCAGGGATTTAAGGAGGTCAACACGAAGTAGTTTGACTCAAAACTAACCATTTTTCTGTGGATGCAGGGGTAAATATACACAAATTGGGATCTTCCTCAAAAAATCCCAATAGAATTGGGAACCACACCAAGCATATGTTGCTCAAGAATGGCTTGGGTTGCCCAAAAGACAGGTTCAACACCCATCCATCAAGGACCTTTTAAGTTGCCTATCTCATTTTGAAGATCGTGAATAACAAACAAAGTCACCTTATCCTCCTTACGAATATTTAATTTAGAATTTTTCTAAAAAAAAATAGTCGCTAGCAACAGAGACTTTATGTCTACTAAGTACTTACTTTGAACACAGGTGCAGTCAAATAAGTCGATACAGTAAATACAACAATCAAGAAAATCACTCAATAGGAGAAAAAACAGAAGTCATCCTCAAAATTTGCCATGAGGCAAAGCAAATGGTATTCGAGTGGTCCCCCAAAAAAGGATTTTGCCCATTTTTTTACATTCGGTGGATTTGTTGTTTAAAAACTTATCCATAAAAAAGATGAATAACTAACTAAGTCATTCTAATTAGTCATTTAAACTATCATAATGCTTGATTGTGGTCGTCATCGAGAGCAACATTGTGTCTACTAACTGCCTTCCTTGAGTACAGATACATGTAGAAAGAAAAAACACAAACAAACGAACTCAGGTGAAACCATTTTCAAATGGCCGAAAAATCCATTTCATATCAATTCATTGCCAAGAGGGCCATGCCGAGAGGTCCATTTTATATCATTTCATTGCAAATAGAGTCATTTTATTCCATTGCCTAGAGCATCATTCATATCATTTTATTGCCAAGGGGTACATTTCACGTCATGCCGAGAGGTCTATTTCATGTCATTGTCAAGAGGGTCATTCCATGCCATTGCCAAGAGGGCCATTTCATATCATTTCATCACCAAGAGGTCCATCATGCCATTCAACTAAGATGCCATTATATGAAGATAACATAATTTGGCATCGAGGATATCTCAGAATTTATATCCGTTGACCACACAAAGGCTATATAGCCTAGCATTGAGGATATCTCATCATTTTATGAATGAGCATTTGAATACATCAAAAGTACGTGATTCAAAGGTACGTCATTAAGTGGCTATCTGAAAGAGGATGACATGTGAGATTTCCTAGAAATTGACCATCTAAGGGTCATCTATAAGTCATATTATGTAAAATAGGATAATGTGCAATATTACCTAAAAGTTGATAGTCCATAGGTCATTCTTAAGCCGCAACAACATCCTAACCGGAAAGTATGCAAGGTTACCCAGAAATCGATAGTCCAAAGGTTATTCATAAGTCACAACTAAATCCTTATCGGAGAATATGCAAGGTTATCAAATTAACAGGTTTAAGGGTTTTATAAAATTGTGTCATATCCAAGATCGATTATGCGTAGGATTACCCTAAGACTAGAAATTTGAGAGATATCTATAAATCATATTGTATCCAAGGTCGGATGATGTGCGAGAATAACTGAGAGCTAGCGATTGGAGGGATATCTACAAGTCATCTCTTATCTAAGGTCGGATAATATGCAGGAATATCTAAAAATCTAGCAACTCAAAGGATATTTGTAAGTTACCTCGTATCCAATATCAAATAATGCGCAAGATTATCCAAAAATTGAAGATTCAAAGAAAATCTATAAGTCGTATTGATATGAAAGATGCGCAAGACTTACCCGAGGTCACATGCAAAGGATCACTGTCAATAGCCGAAGAAGTTATCATTCCATATCCGACAAGCATTATAGGTGATCAAAAGGATTGCCACATCAGCATAAGTTTAAGAAGTTTCAGGGACCGTTCTACACAAAGTGTCATCGGTATCCAGGAGGGCCACTCCACTTTAAAGATATATTCAATTGACAAAAGAGATATTTTATTCAACAACCAAGAAGATTGTTGTGTTTTTTATTGCAAGTTATTGCACTCCAAACAGGAACATGAGGGGACGACTTCATATTTTGAATAACAACTAGCGTGAAGGTATGGTAAAAAACTATATACCCCTTTCATGAATTATGTTTATTACTAATAATTTTTGTTTGAGATATTGTTGAGAGCATTCAAGAGGATGAAAATCTCAAATCAAAATCACAGGTGCGGATGACTCCAAAAAGGACGTAGCATAATGTGGAACTTTTTCTTAGAATCAAAATGGGACAGTCTAGAGACGGACGCCAAACTCTTTGTACATGAGCTAAAGTATGATTGCCACCACCATTAAACCACACTCCTATTAGAATGCATGTGGGTACTTAGGGATAATTTTGTTTCAGCTTCACTCTCGGGATATTTCTAAACTTATATCTAGGGTAACCTTTTCTTTCCTTCAAATATGAGTGATGACATACTTAGAGTTTTAGAAACTATATCCAGGTAAGTTCTTACCTATGGATGTGAAGGATCCCACATTCATGGTTAAGAGGTTACAAGCCTCTTTTTCATAAAATGTCAGGGTTATCCCTATATTGTATTAGCGAGTGGGAGTGTGCTGACCATGCACTTTCGCTTCGTGTAGAAAGACTTGTCACTCATCCCGAGCCAAAGATTATCTAATATAAAAGATTATCTTTTCTATCTTCTGAGTCTAACTACAAGCAATCTGATTTCCTAAATCCGGGATATGTATGTTGGGCTCTATGTTAAAAACTCGTCTGCATTCCAACTTCCCCCAAATCCACTTATTCCCCTGCTTTTTGGTTTCATCAAAAACTCTAAAACCGAGATAGCTTGTGATTTTTTTAAATCATGCTTAAAAATCAAGCTTTATGAACTACGAGTGGTCTGAGTTCTCATGCAACCTGACATATGTAGAAAATTTGATATCGGGATTCGGTCATAACTCCATGAAACTCGTGCAAAAGTCGACCTCTTTCAAAAATAAACTATTGATCGAACAAAAATTAGGAACATTAAACCTCCTTTACCAGGATTTCTTGCATCCACCCTACCCAAAGGGGGGGAAAAGTTGTTGACACTTAACTTTTTCCCTCCAAAACTAAGTTTGATTCCAAATTTCTTCGATTTAAAATAAAATTACAATATTAATTTTATTAGGATAAAAAAATTTCAAAATATTTATCCTGGTAATATTATCATTTTAAGTATCAATTATATGTTTTCGTATCCATGTATATGGGATTGTATAATTTCGTTACTTAAATAATAATTTTATGAAAATTGGATTTTAATCAATTATTATCTTGAAATTTGATTCGAATGGTTAAAATTTTGATTTAAATATAATTCGATCTAATAAAATTTATTTGAAAAAATATTTATTTGACTTCATTAAATCAAGAGTCTTGGGATTAAACAAGGTATTAATTCATATCAAATTTTAATTTAATTTAGCCAACCTATTAAATTTGGCCATAACTTAAAACAAATTGGCCACAATTGCGATGCGATTGGCCCAATGATTTTCAACTTGATCAAAATTCAAATGAAATGGCTAAATTCTAAATTGATTGGGGTTATTTAAAAAATAACCCCAAAATCCTTTTACCCATTCTCTTTCCATTTTTTGGGCCTACCCCAGCATCCAAATAACAGCAACCAACAATACCAGCCCAATATCCATACACCAGCCCAACCCCCGAATTTGTCAAGCCAAAGCAGCCCAAAACTGGCAACCCAACCCAGGCCCACCTTTTATTTTCCCTTTCAGCATTACCAACTTCCAAATAAACACCGACAATATTGTCTTTAACATTCAACAAACAAGAAGTGAATAACGATATCAACAACTCAAAAATACCCGATGTCCATGAAAAATGAAGCAACAACAGCTTTATTCAATCCAGCAACTTTGACCCGCCGACCCGTCGACCTGCCGAACCGAACCTGTCCAACCCAGCGAACAACAAAATTCAACAACTTCCACAGAAATAAAACACCAACATCAACCCAAATCAAAAATTCAAATTTTAAAAATTCAAATTTGAAATTTGAAATTTGTAATATATTGTACAATTTTACCTCAACATTATCCTCTTTTAAAATTTGAATTTCAAAATTTGTATTAGATTGTACAATTTCAACAAACCTTATCCTTAATTTCAAATTCTCCAAAACACCCCTAAGTTCATTCTCCAGCATTGGTGGATTCAAAGAATTAAATCCCCATCCTTTCCTAAAAATACTTCCACTAGTTTGATAGAAAATCAAGTCTCAAAGTGTGGGAAAAAAACTTTTGCGCAAAGAGTTAAACTTTTTTCAGTAAAAAATTTTCAAGCAATAGGCTAATCGGGGTTTTCGAAAGATTGCTTTCCGGTGGTGATCAAGACTCTGAATAAAGTTTGAAGTCCCATTTTGCTGCTCCGAAAAAGGTAAACACATCTTTCCTTTTTAGTTTTGATATCATTTTCTTCTTCATCTCCTTCGTAGCTTAATAGTTGTAATTTTATTTGTTGAAATTGTTTGTTGTAGACGGTCTTGAAGGCCATAGGATGTTGTGATATAAATATTATAGCTATTTTTTATGTTCATGGTGTATAATGAGCTAACAATAGCTGAACGTATTTTTTTGGATTTCTTCTTTGATTATTATGATTAGATGGATAAAGTTTAGATCTTTTCTTGATTAAATACGTACTCATACTTTGTTTAAATTTGGTATTGGATATGTTCGCTTTTAGCATGTAAAGTTATTTTCTTTATGCTGAAAAGAGTAGTTACTATTGTTTGATCCTCCTTAATAAGTTAGATGGATAAAGTTTTGATCTTTGCTTGATTAAAATACGTACTCATGCTTTGTTTAAATTCGTTATTGGATACATTCGCTTTTAACGTGTAAAGTTTTTTTCTTTATGTTAAAAAGAAATAGTTACTATTGTTAAAGGTCTGTGAAATTGTTTCTCAATTTGAAGTAGTGAGTTACCTGTATCTAGGGATTTAGTGTTAATTTTGAAAGGCACATCATAGTGTGCTATGTTTGTGACCTAACGATTTGTAAAATTACCGTATAAATTTGAGTTGACCATTTTGGCACACACGCGTTAGTTGACTCATTCACATGTAAAAATTATAATTTTAGTGCTACTTTTAAGATCTAACTCCTTTCCCAATCCTTATTTCTTTTGATTAAAGAGTTATTTTTTCCATTATGATATGCCATGATGAAATGCTAAGTTTGATATATGATTGCGGTCATGATTTACTTATTTTCATGGTCAAAACAGGTCTTTGAATTTCTCTTGTTTAGAATGAAAAGTTGTTAGGGTTATAGATTTTGTTGAAATGGTGTAAAACTAAAAATAGGAGTTGGCATAATTGGCCTCTTTTTTCTTAGAATTAATCTTCTACCATTTTCTCATCTTGTCTTTGAATGTAATTTCTCAAACATATTTAATACGTGCAATTTTCTTCACTTCACTTATTAGTTTACTTTTTAAAGTATCTTTTTTATTCATTTAGATGTCTCATTATTATTGTAATGACCTGAAAATACACCCTGGTCACCACACAGTGCTTACAGTCCCGAAGGACCACAAGCTAACCCATAAGCTGGTAACTGCTGTGAGCACTGAATAAAATAATGAAAAAATATATGTGGAATTTAACTGAAAAAGCCATACAATTTTAGCAACTGAAAACAATACTGAATTATGGTTTTAAAACATCTGAAAACATGATGTTGATATTGATAAAGCGACAGATAACAACAATTGAAAATTGACTAGCTGTATGTACTATTCTGAAAGCCTCTAAACTGACTGAATACGGAGTTGATGGAATAAGCCTCCAACTAACTTTGGCTGACTAAATAACTGAACTGCTGACATAACTGAATATAAGATGAATCATCCTTGAAGGATAAGGACTCACCACTACTGTTGCTGCTGCTGATGCACTGGAAAGTCTAAGTATAGTCGGGAATTCAATCATTTGAACCTATGATATAAGAAATCATAGCTCAAGAAATGAGCATGCGATCAGTACTTTAAATGTACTAGTATGAGAGATAAGGTTAGGATATTATGCATGGTTTAAGTGCATGAATAATATCTGACTAAATGAATAGCAAAGGATAACTAGACATGCAGTAATAACTAGCTAAATAATATGAGACAACTATGTAAATATGCGTGAAGTAAAAACTGACTAGCTATCATGAGATACTGAATATAAATACGTGAAATTTGTAAAATCTGAGAATGCATGACCAAGCAAATAACATGATTCTAAAATAGTCTGTATTCTAAAATATTATAACTGTATAACTGACAACTGTATGCTATGGTCAATGCAAACCTGAACTGAATTATACCAAACACTGAACTGAGACTGTGGGAGGTATCATCTAACCGATATGCCCCGCTCTGAACTGATTAGGGTTCAACCTGTAACCCCAATTGAAAGGGTGTTTATAGCCTACCACGGATACTAACAATGGCTATGTGGATCCACTAAGCTACTAAAAAACTATGATGCCAAGCCTAAACTGACGGGTGACACATGGGTGGAGTCAAACCTAATCTGATGGGAGACTCCAAGGAGGTAGTCAAGCATAAACTGATGGGTGAATCCTCATCCTACGCTGGCTATGTAGTTCTAGAATACAGGAGCTGCTACTAACGACTCTGCCTAACTGATAGGGAAGCCGACATCCCTGCATTCGCTCGGTGCTAAATCCTACTCCTAATTGAAAGACACTGAATTCTGAAATGATCTAAGTTTAACTGATTATGATGACTGACAAAACTGATAATGCTCATGGTATATTCTGAAATCATTTTGTGGGTACTGAAAACTAAATAAAATAGCTAAATTTTTGGGTATTCAAACCCCCAGGACTCGATAGCAATAATAGCAAGACCTTACTAAAACATTGAGGACATGACATGTAGTTAATATTCAAAACTCATTCTTTGAGACATTTCACCAAACACTTGTAATGCATGGCTTAAGTTTGTGAATAGTTTTAAACATGTAGAAGTAGCATGATTTTGATATTAAATCACCAATTAAGGCTTAAATCAGCGAACAACACCATTCAAACGTGTAGGGTTTGATAACAATAATATTTTTTTGTAAACATGATAAAAAGTTCAAAATTCATGAAAGTTCATGGACATAATTCATAAAAATATGTAAAAATCATACTTTTGAACTTGAAATTGGGTTCTAGGACTCCATTGGTTAAAAGGGCCCATGGATGAACATCTAACAATCCTTAGAGCTTTAATCTTGAAAGAAAATTGACTTTTCTTGAATGTTCTTGGATTGGGAATTATAATTTCTTGGTTTTCTTGAATAAGGGTGTGAATCTTATTCTTGGGAGATAATCTTGAGAGAAAATCCTAATTTTCTTATTCTTGAGAGTGGAGAGGATTATGGGTGATCAGAAATTGATATTTTATCACTTAAGAGGGTTTAATGCATGATTTAAATTGTGTGAGGTGAAGGAAAAGACCAAAATACCCCTCCAAAATTAAATGAGAATTGCTGAATTTTAAGGGTGACAATTTGGGCTGATAGGTCATCACTTAGTTAACGGACTATCAACTTAGGTATTCACTTTGAGGATGAAACTGATGGCTCACTGGTTTGGGCTGACGAATTGGCTGATAGATCTTCACTTATTTGACGGCCTATCAACTCAGGTCGTCACTTTGTTGACAGACGGACATGCTGAAGTAAAATGAATATAAATTTTTGCTCAATTAGCAGATTAAGGTGAAACCAAATGAGTTGGAAAGAAGATTCAAAGATATTTCTTTTATATATATTATCACACATAAATCATTTTGTACAAGGAGTAATGGTCGTTTAAAGTTGACCCAAGCTGAAACATTCACTAAAACTTAATCAATAGAAGCGTTTTCAACTCGCCTTTGAGTTGGGAGATTTTTATGAATTCTACTGATATAAAAGAACATTTTCACATTGTATAGTTGATCATCAATAATATATATACATAGAATCATTGGTTTCGGGTTTGTATACTTTGGAACAACGGTTTGAATTCTAGCCCAAAATGAGAGGTGTTATAGTTATTCACATGCTATAGTGAATTTTTCTTCAAGTTATAGATCTATTGATTGACTTCACATTGTATTGAAAAAGTGTTGTTGCATTGGTATTTCTTGTATTTTATATTTGAGGTGCTTCGAAAGATTTTCTCATTTGTTGCTCATTTTTTTTCTTTCTTTAATGAAAACATGATTTGGACTTTATCATATCATACTATTTGATGCAAATATGTGTTAATCTATAAGGAATGTTTGTCTAAATTTTAAGCATCTATGCTTGTGGATCCATGTCTTTCTTTTCTAGAGCTAGTTGATTATATTATGCTAGATTAGATTTTTAATTTGTAAGATTGTTTAAGAGATGGGTTAACTTTCTTTTTGTTGGATAGTTAGGTTTGCTTTGATATCATAGTATACTATTTCTTTATGCATGAGAGTGCTATCTTTTCCATCTCATCATTTATCTATTAGGTGCAGAATTTTTGAATAGATATTAATTATATTCTTTTTTTAATTCTTTTATTTGCATAAATCTGCTTTGGAGTCCAAATGGACTTCTTTCCTCTTGCATTTTGTAATGGGCCAATGAGGCCCATCTTTTTGAGAAAATTCCAAAAGAAAGTCCAAAGTTAATTATATGTCGTGCGCGGTGCAAGAAGATGGAAGAAAAAAAAATGGGTCAAAACCCATTAATGAGGCCGCTAAGAGACTTAAAAACTCTCGATTTTCATTATTGTCTTATTTTTATTTATTCATTTAGTTATTTATTTATTCATTCATTTGGGCCTCGAAGCCTAAGTTGGAATCTAATACAGGTAAACCAAATTTTCGGCTCCAAAGGTCCTAAAAGATATTTTAGGACAAGTTGTGGGCCAAATACACAAATGATTAGATTAGGACAGATTATGGGCCAAAACCCAAGTATTTAGATTAGGACAGGTAAAGATGGGCCAAAAATCCAAATTAGCTTAAAACGGGGTTTGTGGATTTGGGACTAATGGCATAAGTCTTTTAGTCTCCCCTTTTTTCCTTTATATGCTAATTGTTTTTTTAGTTCTCTTAGACTTGGTTTTAAATTCCTGCTAAGTCGTCAAAAATTGTTTTGCACAAATCTTGAGGACAAATTTTTCCTTAATCAACTTCTTTTAAAAAATTAACTTTCCCATTAAAGTTAGTCAAAAGTTATTTTCAAATAGTCTCATTTAAAACCAAGTGTTTTTCAACCCTTTGAACCTTAAAGGGGTAAAACAATCCTCTCTAAGGATCCAAAATCCATTTGGATTGTATCACCCTCCCCTTCTTGAAAAAGATTTGTCCAAGAATCTATAACATTAAACAAAAGAGAAGAACACACAACCAATATTTCCTCGAGGCACAAGGAAAAGCACAAGGTTTAAAATCAAAACATCCATGCCAAAGAGGTACACATTTGACATACAACCAACAATCCTTTGTTATTAATAAAATGAATTCATCATACATGACACAAAGGTGGTAGCTATAAAAGGCCTTATGAAATAAGAAAACTACCAAGGTCGTAAGACACAAATGTTTCATTATTTCACTATAAGACCATATCCAAGAACTCCCACCTCTATCTAAACTGAATCCAAGATCAACATAGACGTCATCAAATGCAAAGAGTTAGTAAAGAAAGGTATGAAGAAGATGAGTATCATCCAAGGTATTTCCATACTTAAGAGTAGCAAGGTACTCAAGAAATCTAGTAACCATGTCATTAGAAGTTGGAAAACCCAAGGATGGAGTCGAGGCATTAGGATGCACATCTCCCTTCCTTTCAAGACAACCTATGTTCACATAAAATGCATTTTTAACATTAACATGATCATCATCATAGGCAAAAGATAGAAAATAAAAGAGTTAAGAACATCATTCCCATATAAATTACCCTCAAACATGAGTTTACAATAAGATGAGACAAGACAATTGAAGCACATTACATCTTTTCTCTTCAAGCAACTTCCTTCAAGATGTGCATTCACTAATGGAAGTATGCTATTAAAGGAATTAGAGAATCTATGAGAATACAATTCACTCCAAGCCAAAGGGTATACTCAATAAGTTGGGTCACTTCTTTTCATGGCACTTAGTATGATCTTAAGAGTCCTTCCTATTATTTCAACTTGGACAACCACACAAGTGTGACAAGGATTAGGAAACCGAAGTTTCAAATCAAGTAAACACCAAGGAATCTTCCCTAAGCAACAAATAGATTGGGCATTAAGATTGTAAGGCTCACACAATTCAAGCACCAAAGGAAAACACCATAAAGGAATCGTGATGACAAAAATACTGTTATGGTGTGACATGATTTCAATAAGTTTCAAGGGTCTATTCAATATAAGAAAAATATCTATATGTCTCCAAGGATCACTAGGAATAGGAGGGGGTAGGTACATACATTGGAAGCATATCCTTGAATTTGTTCTCTTGTCCTCCATAGATGCTTTATAAGGACATTTCCTTCCATGAATAAACTTAGACCAATAGGTGTAAGACCCCACAAAATCTTACGTTGATAATCAGTTGTTTTGGCTTCTAAAAGCTCTTTGGAAGGTTGAACACTTAGTCTCATTTTAAGCCTTAGAACATGGGAGATTTAGTTGATGACCTTTCTGACCTCTGTTTTCTAATTTTCAAGTTGCATTATGATGAGACAAGTCCATAGTACATTCCGGGTGAGTTTCGGAATTTTTGGTATCCGTTTAGGGCACATTTGGATTTCAAACCAGTAGCTAATGGCTATAAGGGGAAGCCACCCAGATTATAGCCTTGGCCCCCTCCCTCAATATCAAGGCACCACCCAGCTGAAAAAGGCTCTGGGAAAGGTGCCGCCTTGCTATAGCCTTTGTGCCCAGTTTTTCAGCATTCCACCTTCGTGCTTTGAGGGGTAATATGTTCAGTTTTCCACCCCTATATATATCAAAAACATGGAATTTAGCCCTAAAACACCAAAATATACTTCTTTTCATCAATTTCTCTCAAGAACAAGAACAAGGGTTTCAATTTGAAGACCCAAATCCAAGAGATTTCACCGTAGATAGTTAAGGAACTTTCATCTAAGGTATGTGTTGTGTTGATTTATGGACTCCTCTCATCCACAAAGCTCAAGAACCCTATTTTAAACTATATATATATATATATATATATATATATATATATATATATATCATTATATTCATGCTATGACTTGATTGTTGATCATGTTTATGTGTTGAATGATTCCAAGTTGAGATCTTTATGTATTTTTATGAAACTAGGATGGCATGTTAGTTGAAATATATATGAATTTTGGGTGGTTTGAATTGTTAAATTAATGAATATACCTATGCCATCAAGTGTGCTTGCAAGGTGTTTGATAAAATGCCTAGGAGACAAGAAACCATGTTTTCATGACTTAATAGGACCTAAATGACAAGTCCATGCTCTATCCCTTATGATTTAACATGAATTCCATGCTATTGTTGCGTATTGTTGTTGTGATATGGAATGCTCATGACATTGGAGATATGCAAGTATTTACATGGTATATGCATTCTCTTCCATGTACAAGATTATGATGACTACGTACTTCATGAAATCCCCTATTTATTGTATTATGGATTGTTATTGATGGGCATGTATTCAAGAAAGTCATGCTTTGTCAGTTATCTTCTATCGATTTCTGGGGGTACTTGTACCCAAAAAATATAGTTGTGTGCCTAGATTCAGTGTCATGCTTTCATGATACTCTCAGTCAAGCCATCTTCAGTAGAATTCAGTCAGGCATATAACTCAGAAAAATTTAGTAACTCAGTAATCTCAGTAGTATTCCGTCATTCAACAAAACTTTATGAATCTAGTCAGTTCAGTCTAGTTAATCATGTTCAGTATCTATTTAGAAAAGAGTAGGAATTATCACCGAGTGAACCCAAGGATGGGAACACACACTGTCAGATGAGGGTGTGATTCTTAGAAGTCATCTTTACATTCCAGAACTATGTAGCCAGCATAGGTTGTGACATAAACACTGTCAAATGAAGGTTGATGAGGTGGATAAGTACTGTCATATGAAGGGCCCACCGTTCTCTTCTAGGGACACTATCAGATGAGGGTTACCCATAGCTTTTCTCTACCAGTGGCGTGATATTGATACCTTCTAATCAGGGCACAGATTGGACCCTAGCTCAGCTATTATAGCGCATTTGGGGCATGTCAGTTGGATAACTATATCCCACAGTTTTAGAATCAGTCTCAGTAAAAGAACTTAGATAGTTCTTCAGATTTCAGGACTGTCAGATACAGTATAGAACTCAGCTAGTTCCATCAAGTTCAAGACTGTCAGATACAGTCACCCATGTTATCAGATATATCAATAAACTCATGTTATCAGTACTCAGACTTAGTAATCATGTTTTCACGATCTCATTTATAGTATTATGTATTTATGCATACTTTCTCACATTCATGTTAGTCATCTAGTTAGTATTGTTCATGCATATGAACCCCATGCATTCAGCCTACCTCACATTCATACCAATACATTCAAAGTACTGATGCATTTGCGCTATGGTGTCTTATACCATAGGTTTAGAGACATGAGCTCCAGAGCATCAGTAGCATCCCAGTTTCCACAGTCGGAGTTAGTAGTGAGTCCTCATCCTTCGATCACATGATCATTAATTTATGTTATTATTTATTTCAGCTCAGTTTTGCTAGACAGAGTTAGTTAAAGACATGTTTCTTCAACTCCGTATTCAGAAAGTACTTAGAGGCTTTTAGATTCGATTCAGACTTCAGTTGTTTTCAATTTTGTTTCGGTATTGATATACCATACTATTCAAACATTCTTATTTCATTTATGATTCAGTGTGAACCTTATGGCCTTTCAGCCTTTATTTCTGCATTATATACACTATGTTATACAGTGTATAGGTACAGATATCAGTCATGAATTAGCTTATGGTCCTTCGGGGTCATAAGCACCGTATAGCATTTCGAGTACCAGATTTGGGGCATTACAAACTTGGTATCAGGCCTAAGGTTCAATAGAGTCCTAGGAATTCTGAAAGCCACATTTAGTAGAGTCTTGTACATGGGTGTGTTGCATGCCATATTTATGTGCAGGAGGCTTTAAGATGTTTTAGGAATAGTTCCCTTCTTTCTGTACTCATGTCATGATAGTGAGCATAATTTTAAGTCAATCTCTCAGTCTAAACTATTTCTTCTCTTTATTTCAGAACATGTCTCCCAAGAGAAGAACCCAGCCTATCCAAGAAGATCTCTTGGATGAACATATTTCTCATGCAAAATTCAGGGCCGTATTCACTACTTTTACTCAGTTAGTTGCTGCTCAGAATGAACGACCAGCTATCATTCCAGCCAACTCAGTGGCCAATTCAGTTGCAGCCAGGATTCGAGAAATTACCCAAATGAACCCTCCATCTTTTCTCAGGTTAAAGTCAGATAAGGACCCTCTGGAATTCATTGATCAGGTTCAGAAGGTGACAAATATCATGGGGGTGACTACTGTTGAGAGTGCTGATCTAGCTGCATATCAGTTACAGGATGTAGTTCATACTTGGTTCAAATAGTAAAAGTCAAAGAGGTCAGATAACGTAGGTCCTATAAAGTGGGAGAAGTTTGTCACTGCATTCTTAGACAAATTCTTTCCCCAAGAGCTTAGAGAAGCTAAGGTGCTAGAATTCATCAACCTCAAGTAGGGAGACATAATGTTAAAAGAGTATTCTCTTAAGTTTACATAATTAGCCAGATATGCCCCTCATGTAGTTGCAGACAACAGGGCTAAGATGACTAAGTTTATTTTAGGGATGAATGATAGCGTGGTAAATGAGTGCAGATCTGCCATACTGAACAGTGACATGACTTTATCCAGACACACGAATCATGCTCAGCAGATAGAGGAGCAAAAGATTAAGATGAGGGAAAAGCAGAATAAGAGAGCAAGGACAGGTAGTTTTAACTTTGCTTAGCCCAAGTCAGAAGGAGGAAACCGTTCTCAATTTCATCCTAAGTCATTAGTTCCAGCTCCTTCTTCAGCCAGTGCTCCAGCTCTTAAGTTTAGAGATGGCAATAGAAAAAGAGTGCCAGGCTCTAAGTATAAAGCCAGTGTCAACAATGCCCGAACTAATCCCCTTTGTCAGACTTATGGTAAGAACGATAAGGGTGTTTGCAGATCAGGTAGCTATGTCTGCTTTGGTTGTGGCAAGCCAGGCCACAGGGTCATAGATTGTCCTCAGTCGGGTTATCAGGGTCAACAGAACTGTTTCTCAGCTTAATTCAGTCGCCCAAATCAGCAGGGTGCCACCTCCAGTGCTACTAGTGGGTAATGCCCAAATCATCTTTATGCTCTGCAAACTCGATAGGATCAGGAAAATTCTCCTGATATAGTTACTGGTACGTTACAGATCTTTCATGTTCATATTTACGCTTTGCTAGATCCAGGTGTTTCCTTGTCTTTTGTTACTGCCTACATAGCAGGCAATTTTGGAGTCAGTCCCAAAATTCTAGCGGAGCCCATTTCAATCTCTACCCTAGTGGGTAAAACCATCATAGCCCGATGGGTATACAGGAACTGTCTAGTTATGATATTTCAGAAAGTCACTTCAGCAGACTTAGTCGAATTATATATGACTAATTTTGATGTCATTCTTGGCATAGATTGGCTTCATTCCTACTATGCTACAGTCAACTGTAGAAATAGAATAGTCCAATTCCAATTTCCAATAAACCTATCCTAGAGTGGAAGCGTAGTGTATCCACTTTTAAAGGTCAGCTCATTTCCTACCTTCGGGCAAGGAAAATAATATCTAAGGGATGTGTCTATCATCTTGTTCAAGTTAAGGACACTAGTTCTGAAACTCCCAGCCTTGAATCAGTCCCAGTTGTGAATGAATATTCAGATATTTTCTAGAAGATCTTCCAGACATTCCTCCTAAAAGGGAAATAGACTTCGGCATTAACCTTCTTCTAGATACTCAGTCTATATCTATTCTTCCATACAGAATGGCACCAGCAGAACTCAAGGAATTGAAAAAACAGTTGAAAGATCTCTTAGATAAGGGATTCATCAGGCCCAGTGTTTCCCCATGGGGTGCCCCAGTCTTATTCGTACGAAAGAAAGATGGTTCTCTCAGAATGTGCATAGACTACCGTCAAATCAATAAAGTCACGGTCAAGAACAAGTATCCACTTCCCAGAATTGATGAGTTTTTTGACCAACTTCAGGGTGAAAGTTACTTCTCTAAGATAAACCTCAGATCTAACTATCATCAGCTCAGAGTCAGAGAATGTGACATTCCGAAGACAGCTTTCCGAACTTGGTATGGTTACTTCAAATTCCTAGTCATGTCCTTTGGTCTTACCAATGCCCCAGCAGATTTTATGGACTTGATGAACCGTGTGTTCAAGCAGTACTTGGATATGTTCGTCATAGTCTTTATAGATGATATTCTGGTCTATTCCCACAGTGAGAGTGATCATGCAGAACATCTCAGAATAGTACTTCAAACTCTCAGAGACATCAGTTGTTTGCCAAATTCATTAAGTGCAAATTTTGGCTAAGGTCAGTAGCATTCCTTGGTCATATTATCTCCGGTGATGGAATTAGAGTAGATTCTCAAAATACTGAAGCGGTAAGAAACTGGCCTTGCCCTATCTCTCCATTAAATATTAGGAGCTTCTTGGGTTTGGCTAGCTATTACAGGAGGTATTTTGAAAGATTTTATTCTATTAGATCCCCTATGTGCAGATTGATTCAGAAGAAGGTCAAGTTTTAGTGGTAAGATCCTTGCAAGAAGAGTTTTTAGGAGTTGAAGACTCAACTCACCTCAACTCCAGTTCTAGCATTACCAGATAGTTTAGATGGGTTCATAAAGTATTGTGATGCATCCATAGTAGGTTCGGGTTGTGTCCTCATGCAGCATGGTAAGGTCATAACCTACGCCTCAGACAGCTTAAACCCCATGAGAAGAATTATCCTACTTATGATCTTGAATTAGCAGTCGTAGTATTTGCCTTAAATATTTAGAGTCATTATCTCTACGGAGTTCATGTAGATGTATTCACGGATCATAAGAGCCTTCAGTATGTCTTTTCTTAGAAAGAACTCAATCTTCATCAGAGAAGGTGGTTAGAGCTCTTGAAAGATTATGATATGAGTGTCCTTTATCATCCGAGCAAGGCTAATATTATGGCTGACGCTCTCAGTAGACTATCCATGGGTAGTGTTTCTTATGTTAAGGACAGTAAAAAGAATTTATCTCAGGAAGTCCATCAGCTTACCAGACTAGGAGTTTGCTTAGTCGATAAAGAAGAGGGTGATATATGGGTTCAGAGTAGTTCAGAATCATCTCTAGTTTTTTAGGTAAAAGAAAAGCAAGGTAGAGATCTCGGCCTTGTCAAGTTGAAAGAGTCAGTCCAAGATTAGAAAGTAGAGGTTTTCTCCCTAGGAGGAGATGGTGTATTGCATTGTCAGAGTCATCTTTGTGTCCCGGGTATAGATGACTTAAGGTAGCAAATTCTTGCAAAATCGTATGGTGCGTGCTACTCTATTCATCTAGGGGCCACTAAGATGTACTGCGACTTGTGGGAAATCTATTAGTGGAGTGGGATGAAGAGAGATATTACAAAGTTTATGGATAAGTGCTCTACATGTCAATAGGTTAAGATAAAGCATCAGAAGCCTAGTGGCCCTATGCAGGAGTTCATTATTCCTACTTGGAAGTGGGAAGAAGTGAACATGGAATTCGTTATGAGTTTTCCTCAAACTCGTCGTCACCATCATTCAATCTGGATCATTGTAGATAGAATGACTAAATCGTCTTATTTTCTTCTAGTTCATACCTCTTATTCAGCTGAGGATTATGCCAAACTTTACATCAGGGAGTTGGTCAACTTGCATGGTATTCCGCTATCTATTATCTCAGACAGAGGTACTCAATTCACCTCTCATTTTTGGAAAGCATTCCAAAAGGGTCTTGGTACCCAAGTCTATCTCAATACAGCCTTTCATCCTCAGACAGATGGTCAAGCAGAAAAGACCATTCAGACTCTAGAAGATATGCTAAGGGCGTGTGTAATTGATTTCAAGGGAAGTAGGGATGACCACTTGTTTTTGATTGATTTTACATAAAACAACAGCTATCATTCTAGTATTCAGATAGCTCCATTCGAAACTCTCTATGGTAATATATGTAGATCTACAGTCAGTGGGTTCA
Organism: Capsicum annuum; assembly: GCF_002878395.1. Classification (NCBI taxonomy): domain Eukaryota; kingdom Viridiplantae; phylum Streptophyta; class Magnoliopsida; order Solanales; family Solanaceae; genus Capsicum; species Capsicum annuum. The sequence continues at coordinate 198,436,241 of NC_061117.1, read as the reverse complement.
AAGTTAGTGAGGCCTCATTCATAGGGCCTGACTTAGTATTCGATACCTTAGAGAAAGTCCAGTTGATTAGAGAAAGACTTCGGGCTGCTCAGAGCCGGCAGAAGTCTTATGCAGATGTTCGTAAAAAAGATCTCGAGTTTGATATTGGTGACTATGTCTATATAAAGATCTCTCACATGAAGGGAGTAAAGTGGTTCGGCAAGAAGGGAAAGCTCAGTACCCGATATGTCGGTCCTTTCAAGATACTCAATTATTTCGGCAAGGTAGCTTATGAGCTCGAGTTGCCTTTAGATATAGCCTCAGTTCATCCAGTCTTCCATGTCTCTTTGCTCAAGAAGTACATAGGTGACCTAGCAGTTGTAGTCCCTATTCAGAGCATAGATATTCAGAACAACCTCTCTTATAAAGAGATTCCAGTCAAAATCCTAGACTATCAGACTCATAGACTGAGGAATAAAGAAGTCCCTCTAGTCAAAATTCTTTGGCAAAATTAGTCTGTTTATGGAGATATTTTGGAAGAAGAAGTAGACATGCATACCAAGTATCCTCACCTCTTCTCCTCCAACTCAGATCAGGCTCAAGGTAACAGTTCTCCTTAAGATTTTTAGCTTCATGTCCAGTATTCATTACAAATTTGATATCCAGTTTCATGCTCATGATCCTATTATAAACTCGGTATCAAGTGCCATTGCATATTCGTCATGCATTCATGTATCAGTTTAGTTATATAATCATGCATCAGATATGCATTCTCATTGTGAGAAACTTAGTTCATCAAAACACTCAGTTATACATTCATAAATCAGTTATACATACATCAGATATGCATGTTCAGTATGATATATTCAACTTATCAGTCATGAAATCATGTTTCAGTTGTTCATGCTCAGTATTCACGTCAGTTGTCTTTTCTCCCATCTCAGCCAGTCTCATTCGAGGATGAATATTTCCAAGGGGAGATATTGTAAGACCCCACAAAATCATACATTAATAATCAGCTGTTTTGGCTTCTAAAAGCTCTTTGGAAGGTTCAACACTTAGAATATTTTAGCTATGTGTTCAACACTTAGTCTTATTTTAAGCCTTCGAACTTTGGAGATTTAGTTTACGACCTTTCCGACCTCCGTTTTCTAATTTTCAAATTGTGTTGCGATGGGGCAAGTCCATAGTACATTTCGGGTGAGTTTTGGAATTTTTGGAATCCGTTTAGGGCAAGTTTGGATTTTTCATGATCTCATTTACAGTATTATGTATTCATGCATGCTTTCTCACGTTCATGTTAGTTATCCAGTTAGTATTGTTTATGCATATGAACCCCATGCATTCAGCCTACCTCACATGCATACCAGTACATTCAAAGTACTAACGCATTTGCGCTATGGTGTATTATACCATAGGTTTAGAGACACAAGCTCCAGAGCATCAGTAGCATCCCAGTTTCTGTAGTCAGAGTTAGAAGTGAGTCCTCTTCCTTCGAGGACATGATCATTACTTTAGGTTATTATTTATTTCAAATCAGTTTTTCTAGACGGTGTTAGTTAGATACATGTTCCTTCAACTCCGTATTCAGATAGTACTTAGAGGCTTTCAGATTTGATTCAGACTTCAGTTGTTTTCAGTTTTGTTTTGGTATTGATATACCATACTATTTAGACATTCTTATTTCATTTATGATTTAGTGTGAACCTTATCGCCTTTCAGCCTTTATTTTCACATTATATACAATACGTTATACAGTGTATAGGTACAGATATCAGTTATGGATAGTTTGTGGTCCTTCGGGATCATGAGCACCATGTAGTATTCTAGGTACCAGATTTGGGGCGTTACAATAGGCCTGATCATTTTGCCTCTTTGTAAGAATTTCCTTGGTAGGTAACTCCTTTTGATCTATGGGATTAGATGCTTCACTTCTTGTCATACAGTATCAATTGACCCATAGGAGTTTGATTAGGTTCCTCCTTTGAGTCAAGTCTTCAACAACCTTGGAGTCGTTGAATAAGAACTCATCTAGGCCTTCAAACTTATGTTTATGAGAGATCTTCTTTGAGTCCTCCTTCGAAAGCATTAGCTCATGAACCTGTAAGAGAGAAATATTAGTACTAGGCAAAATGTTAGTTCCATGGTTAGCATGTAACAAAGGCTTAAGCTTGACAAGTTCCACAAATAAGTGTTCCTTGTCTCCCTCATTCAATTCAACCCTTCGCTCAACATTCTCACATAACTCTTCTTCTTGAGCCAAGATTTTCTCCTCATTCTTAACTTCCTCTTCCCCTTCATCCTTAACTTGATTAGGTTGGCCTTGGTTTACTTGTGTTTGGGAAAGGTATTTTGAGCATGTCCGCTCAAGGAAGCTTGAAAGTTTGGGGTAGAGTTAGGGAAGTTTAGATGACCTATCATATTGTCTATCCTTCTAGAGAGAGAGCCTTCCATCCCTTCCATTCTCCCTTCAAGAGATCCCAATCGGTTATCCATAGCATTAACATCTTGTTTGACACTCAATATAGCTTCCATTATAGCTTTCATGGTGACCTTTCCCGTTGCCACAGTACCTAGCAAAGAAATACTAAACAAAACAAAAACAACAAAAAAGTTAAGGTTAGAAAATCAACCTCACAAGCTCTCAAAGTTCACACCTTTGATCTATCTCTCAATAGGCGTCGCAAGCGTTGATAAATCGTTTATACTCCAATGAGTTTGCTTGGTACCAATTGTGGCTTGAGGTGGGAATAGATTCTTATTTAAAATGACTCAAAGAAAAACATGTACGGACTTGCGTAAAGAACTTACAATGAATTCAAAATAGAAAAGTTTGAAAGAAATAGGACTCAAGAACTAACCAATCAACTTAGTATGTAAATTACTAGTTGATGAGTAGTTTAAGAATCAAAGAAGAGATTAGAAATCAAGAAATTGAAACTAAGAAACAAACCTTGAGAAATGAAGTTTGGAAAGTGTTGAGATATGTTTTAGAACTTGAATTGATGTTGGAGAAGTGTTGATATGTGTCTGGGGTGTGTTTAGGGTTGCCTTGCATTCAATTGAGGGTGATTTACGTTGAGGGTTGCGTTGGGACCTGCTACAGCATAAGGGCCGTAGGTGCAACACATCTTGGATGCAGGAGAGGCTTTCCTTACTGTTTTGAGGTGCGACCACAGGTAAAGGTCAGACCAGGTACACCTTGGAAGCAGATGCAAGGTAGGTTGGTTGCCTCCCCCTTAATAAATGGTTGAATTTGTCCTTAATTGGTCCCCTATTGTACTCTCTTGTGGGATATCATTTGGAATCTTCTTTGATGATTTAGGACAAACACTTTTTACACACTTTTTTTCTTTCTATTTGGATCATACACCGTCTTTTGATTAAATTTTCTACTTGAAAATTTGAATGTCTTCAAGGACATCAATCTTTATAACTTTTTCTCCGGAGCTCGGAATGAGTTGAAATTTTGAATGTAATCACTTTTCAACATTCTAAACCCATTCAAAATGTCGTTTTTCCCAAATTCTCAACCAATTTTCCCATATTTTCATTCCTTTTTACTTTTCTTCAAGTTCAAGCTCTTAACAATGGTATACCACTCAATTTGACTTTGATTTGGCTCAAATTTGAAACCTAGACTCCTATAGTGTTAGAGAACACAAATCTAACACTAGAAACATAAGAAAAAACATAAAATTAAAAACTCAAAATTTGACCTAGGGTAAAATATGAATAGTAACTTTTTGGGGATTTTTAATTGTAATACTTCTTTTTTTTGTTGATTTTAAAGATAACAAACTCAAGATTGACTTTGCAGGAACAAAATCAAGCTCGGATATGATACCAAATGATATACGAACAAAGTACGGAATTGAAAACTAAACTAAGATATGAATAAGAATGATAAAGGGATAGATAAAAAGCAAGTAATAGATGAATGAATAGCAAACTAAGAGTGTATAAAACCCCTAACCCTCTATTCAATATCAAACAGAGCACCTAACTTCTGCATAGACTTCAAGGGAATTGGATTCCAGAGCAACCCACGTTTCTAAATGATAAATCAACACAAGCGATTCCACGTTTTCCACAAGCTAATCCAAGCTTGTCTCACACTTTCACAAGTGTTTACATTCATAATTCATCAATAACTACCTACTAAAAGAAAAAGAAGTCCTATTTATAGTCTAGGCTAAGTTATTACATCATATGGGCCCAAAAGTGACCCATTTTGGATAGACGAAATATAGAAGCCCATTAAACACATGCTTGAGCATTTGTAGAGCACATGGGGTGCATCCCAAGGGTTTAGTGGGCTATTTTGACCCGCTCTAGTGGATATAGAATATTTTGGGCGCACCTCTAAAGCGAATGGAGTTCATGTCCTCTTCTGAGGTCTTTCTAGCCCTGTTTGCCTTTCCTTGGCCTCTTTGACGTCCCTTAAACCTTCTTGATCATCATAATCATCCAGTGGATTCCTTTTGATAGCTACCTAAGAGTCATCAAGTGCCTCTTGACCCAAAAGCATCCTCTCTAATGATCCAGAGCTCATTTGGTTTGTATTATATATAGTAAAGATAAATAGCGGTATTATTTAATATTCTCTATTTCTTTATCAATTGGACCAATCACCTCACTGTTGGTGCAAGTCTTCAAAAAATGAAAACACGCCAAGGTTGAAATAATAAAATGAATAAGAAACTTATGCACTTAAATGTGTAATAAAATTTTCTATGATTATAAAAGATTCTTATTAAAGAAAAATAAGTAGTCAAAATAATTATTTTACAGTGAAGATACAAATGATATACATACTTATACACAATATATATATATACACCCAATCAGTCAGTATATATATAAGATTTCTTTCGGCCATGTGGTCATGTGGCCATGTTAACTTAACATGCCTTAATAAAACTTTAATTAGATGTGTGTTTTACTAAAGCAACATTATTAGTAAGGTTTCATAACACTAAATTTGACTATTACTCAGTACTTTATGTAATATCGAAAGAAATCTCAGGATATTCCAGGACAAAGCCACTGATCCATCTTTAATTACCAGGAAAATAGTGCAGAAAATCTTGCACAGAGGGGCTTTGAAGCCAACGCTGGCCAGCAAATTAGGAAGTCTTAACTACTATACGTAGTGTTGTCTAGTTTTTTTTATTACTGTTGCTTTGATGTCATAAGGAGTTCTATTTATTTCACTGTTTGGTTGTCATATCTATACAATTTTGACTATGTACTGAATGTTAAATTTTGGAAATAAAATCTTAAGGCGAAACCCATCGACAGGCACCTAAACTTGGTACAATCTTTCACTTTGACACCTAAAGTAGACGGTGTTCATTTTTGACAAATCAACTAGCATGTCAATGTGTCACTCTGACACTTTTCGGACAATCAAAAATCATATATGTTACACGTGTAAATTCACGTGCTATGACATGTAAAGGGACCAATTATAAGAGGACATTTGTTATTTTTATCAAAATATTTTTTATATAATTAATTTAAATAAAAACTGTTAATAACCCCATCCCCACCCTATATCATCTTCCTCAACCACCCACCCCTACCCCATATCATCTTCCTCAACCCCCCAACCCTACCTCACGTCATCTTCCTGACCACACCACCCCACTCCACCCCACCCCAAATCATCTGTCATCACCTCCACACCAAATTGTATTCTTGAACCCTCTCTCTCTCCCCACCCACCCCTCCTTAAAATATCATCAATCCAACCCACCAATCACCGCTGCAACAGCCCCACCCCCCAATCCCCGCCACCACAATAATCTTCATAATCATCTTCTCCAAACGCCGCCACCAGCCTCATCCCCCCTCCCAAAAAAAATCAATCATCTTCTCCAAGTATTTCTGCCATTACACAATTCTGGTCCACCAACCTTGTAGAGTTTGATTCCTAATTGTATTTGGAGCCACAATATTATCCTTGTCAAGCAAATTTGAGAGAAATCACATTGAAAAAATTTAAGCTCCTTCAATGGGGAAAAGTTTTGAGATACATTTTAGAGTTAACATAAAAAAATGAATAATGTCAAATGCAATTCGATTGTGAAAATTTTCTCCAATTAGGAAATCCCAATAAATTTTTAATAGATTTTGTTAAAAAATAAATTCTTAACGGATTTTCTTTTCGAAAAAAATTACTGTGTATTCGGAGGTAATTAAAGAGAAGATCTTGATTGTGGAGGGTTGGTGTGGGTGGGTGGGTGGGGAGAGGAGGTGACACGATGCTGGATATTGAAAAAGATGACTGAGGGTGGGGGAGCGAGCGGGGGGTGGGAGGGGTGGATGGGCTGGAGAAGACAGATTTGGTGGGGGAGGGGGTAATTATAATCCCTTTTTTTACTAATTATTTGGGTTAAAAAATTTTGCATGGTGGTATATTTTATTTCAATTTATTTTAGATTAATCCCCTAGAAGAAAAAGAAGCTTCCCGCATTCGATACTAGATCAACTTAATGAATGATATCAATTTTATTTATATGAGTGGATTTTATAAATTATATGACTAGTTATTATTCAATTTTATAAATTATATTACTAGCTAAATCAATTTTATAAATTATATAACTAGCCAAATCTTTATTTTAGATTCAATTTAGTTATTATTCACCCAACTAAACTAATTAAATTGAATATTATTTGCAAACCTGATTCGTATGGGAGAGAACAAACCCCTAAATGTGTATCTAATTTTTATTTCTCTGCCAATAATTTTCACCTTTAAAGAAGTTTAAGATTGATAACAAGGGTGGATAAAATGAAGAAGAGGGTTTAGATTAATGGGGGTGAGTTAATATATTGCTTGTGGGCTAACTTGGACACCATATCAGCCGAAAAATATTTTCCACACGCCTTTAGGCAAGTGTAATACACACACCATGTCAGTTCTGGAAAAGTTACCAAAATGAAACAGTTGGACGTTAGTTGAGGTGCTTAAAATGAACAACATTAGACCCATCGACAGTCA